>NC_043759.1:5361356-5501356 GCF_902148845.1 Salarias fasciatus
TCTTCCTGAGGACACTGAGGAGGAACAAATTCCCTCCATCTCTGCTGAAAGGCTTCTACCACTGTCCTCAACTATGGCTGTACAGTGTGGTCTGTCAGCTGCACTTCACCTGAAAAGAAACAACATCACCGGGTCATCGAGACAGTGGATCATTGGCTTTCCACTTCCAGAGGAGATCTATTTCAGCCATCTCCCCACAAAGATCACAATGATCCAGGATGACCCTGCTCACCCAGGACACTCTTTTTTTCAACCCCCACCCCCCATCCCCCGGCTGCCCCCCAGCTGACTCAGAGTCATGAGAGCCCACACCAACAGACTGAGACACAACTTCTACCTCATGGCTGTGAAAGGACTGCTGCAAGGACCATACAGATGTTCTCCAGATGTGAGGAGAAGAACAGTGGTGGATAAAATTTAACAATCATGTTTTGAACCTGAGAGTCTTCAGCCTGCAGTGTAGATCCTCCACTTCAGCAAACATCAGCTCCACTCCAGAGTCTCCTGGATGGTTGTAGCTCAGGTCCAGATGTGTCAGACTGGAGGATTGAGATCTGAGAACGAAGGCCAGAGCTCCACAGCTTCTCTCTGACAGACCACAGCCCCTCAACCTGAAGAAGAACCAACAATGAAAACCAGCTGAGTGTTTGTCTCAGACACAGTTTGATGGCCTCAATATTAAGCAATAAATGTTTTTGCAATTGTAAATGAATGCTTGCAGATAATCATAGTTTCTATTTGAAAATCAAGTTTTCTCATTCTGAAAATAAAAAGCCTGAAAATTCTACTTTGTGAATGTGTAGAAGATTTGCATGGTTGTGAAAAAGATTTACATTTTGGGGAAAAAAAGTCCCGTTGCCAACATCTTCACAGGTGTGAAGCATAACTGCATGAAATACGACGAAGTTGCCATTGAAAATTGCTTCATTACTCCATCTGACTGGATGGCAACAAATACAGCCGTCCAATCTGGGAGTGGACGGCTTTCTGTCCTCTCACACTACTGTGGATTCTTCAAGGCGAGTAGTTGGATTAAAAAAAATTGAATGGACGTGAGTGATCTCCTTGTTCTGGTTAAAAAACTGTACATAAAGAAACTTGAAATTAGCCTTGATCTGATTTTCCATTGTGTGTTTTGCTCATAATTTTGTGTTTTGCTTCTTGTTTGCAAAAAAAAACTTTTTTTTTTCACATGCCGGTCTTTTTTACAACCATGCAAATCATTTTCTGCATATTCACAAAATGTAAACTGGAAAAATGTGATATGCAATAATATCAAGCCTTGTTCTCCATATTTGTTCATAAACCACGTACAGAACTTTGTTGGAGGCTTTGACCCATCCGGAAGGCAAGGAAATGCCAAACCAGCCCCCCCACCACCCACAGCATCCGCCCAACCCGAATTCCCCTTAGCTACTGACAGATGTGCACCCCCCAGAGTGAGCAGCCCCCCAACACATAGCCAGCCCAGACCCCAGGCTTTTGGGGGACCACATAATCTGCACCAACATCAACCTGATCAAGCAGCAGCTGGATCCTGACCTGAGAACTTCCAGTTTACAGTGAGGACTCTCCAGTCCAGAAGACAGTAGCTTCACTCCTGAATCCTGCAGGTCGTTGTTACTCAGGTCCAGATCAGTCAGACTGGAGGACTGAGAGCTGAGAACTGAGGACAGAGCTCCACAGCTTCTCTCTGACAGCCCACAGCCCCTCAACCTGAAGAAGAACCAACAATGAAAACCAGATCAATGTTTCTCATGGACTCAGTTCTACATATTTGTTCTTAAACCACGTACAGAGCTTTGTTGGAGGCTTTGACCACTGGCAGCAGCTTCAGAAGATCCTCCTCTGAAGCAGAGTATTTCTTTAGGTCAAACTCATTCAGATCTTCTTCTGATGACAGTAAGATGAAGACCAGAGCTGACCACTGAGCTGGAGACAGTTTGTCTCCAGAGAGACGTCCTGATCTCAGGGACTGTTGGATCTCCTCCACCAGAGAATCATCATTCAGTTCATTCAGACAGTGGAACAGATTGATGATTCTCTCTGCAGACAGACTCTCACTGAGCTTCTTCTTGATGTACTGGACTGTTTCCTGATTGGTCTGTGAGCTACATCCTGTCTCTGTCAGCAGACCTTGAAGGAGACTCTGATTGGTCGGCAGTGAAAGACCCAGGAGGAAGCGGAGGAACAAGTCCAGGTGTCCATTTGGACTCTTCAAGGCCTCGTCCACTGCTCTCTGATGGAGATGGTGGAGTTGAGGCTGTTGTGAAGATTGCTGAATGGTTGTTGTCTCTTCCAGCAGGTTGATTCCAGACTGGATGAAGGTCTGATGGACATGAAGAGCAGCCAGAAACTCCTGAAGGCTCAGATGGATGAAGCAGAACACCTTGTCCTGGTACAGGCCGCTCTCCTCTCTAAAGATCTGTGTGAACATTCCTGAGTACACTGAGGCTGCTCTGAGATCGATGCCACACTCTGTCAGGTCGGGTTCATAGAAGATCAGGTTTCCTTTCTGCAGCTCCTCAAAAGCCAGTTTTCCCAGAGACTCTATCATCTCCCTGCTCTCTGGACTCCAGTGTGGATCTGTGGCAGCTCCTCCATCATACTTGACCTTCTTGACTTTGGCCTGGACCACCAGGTGGTGGATGTACATCTGAGTCAGGGTCTTGGGCAGCTCTCCTCCCTCTCTGCTCTTCAACACCTCCTCCAGAACTGTAGCAGTGATCCAGCAGAAGACCGGGATGTGGCACATGATGTGGAGGCTTCGGGAGGTCTGGATGTGGGAGATGATCCTGCTGGCCTGCTTCTCTCTGAACCTCCTCCTGAAGTACTCCTCCTTCTGGGGGTCAGTGAACCCTCGGACCTCTGTCACCATGTCCACACAGTCAGCAGGGATCTGATTGGCTGCTGCAGGTCGTGTGGTGATCCAGAGGCGAGCAGAGGGAAGCAGTTTCCCCCTGATGAGGTTTGTCAGCAGAACATCCACTGAGGTGGACTCTGTAACATCAGTCAGGAACTCAGGGTGCTGGAAGTCCAGAGGGAGTCGACACTCATCCAGACCGTCCAAGATGAAGACCACCTGGAAGTCTTCAAAGCTGCAGATTCCTGCTTCTTTGGTTTCAGTGAAGAAGTGATGAACAAGTCCCACCAAGCTGAACTTCTTCTCCTTCAGCACATTCAGCTCTCTGAAGGTGAATGGAAATGTGAAGTGGATGTCCTGGTTGTCTTTGTCTTCAGCCCAGTCCAGAGTGAACTTCTGTGTCAGGATTGTTTTGTCAATGCCAGCCACTCCCTGTGTCAGCACTGTTCTGATTGGTTGAGATCTTCCAGGTGAGGCTTTGAAGATGTCTCCTGGTCTGATGCTTGTTTCTGCTCTGTCTGCTGTCCTGGATGCTGCTTCAATCTGTCTGACCTCATGTTCCTCATTGACCTCTGCAGCCCCTCCCTCTGTGATGTGGAGCTCTGTGTAGATCTGGTTCAGGAAGCTGGACTCTCCTGCTTTAGAGACTCCCTCAAACACACACTGGAACCTCTTCTTCAGGCCACGTTTCAGTTTCTGTTGGCAGATTGCAGCAGACATTCCTGAAAAGAACAGAGAATAAAAGATTGAGTCTATCTGATATTAAATGTGGATATGCAAGTGTATTAGTGGGGATGTTTCTCCCTCATCAGTTCCATCCAGCTCCTCAGTGGTGACCAAACAGCCTCTGAACTCATGCAGATGTTGTCTTCTAAATTCAGTGCTGCTCATACATCCTTTTTTTTTCTTATGTATTTTGTAAATCTTTCTGGAGAACATTTGGAGCCTTCGATTGGCACACTCAGCCTTGAGACTTCAACAATATCTGCACCACACATACACTCAACCAAATGAATTATAAATGTTTTCGCTCCCTGAGAATGAGCTCAGTGCTTGCATATTCCTTTAAAGTTAACACACATGAACTCTATAAGTACACTGTACACAGACACTCTGATAGGATTTCTTCACATGGAGATCAGTGGAGTTCTCTGCTGTATGACTTCCTCCAGCATGCAATTACAGGCTGGTTCAACTACTTAACAACCCAGGCCTCCTGACTTTGTGGCAGCTTGTCTCCCTCCACAAAACCTGAGAACAGACGTTTTTCAGCTAAAGAGGACTGGACAATAACACCACTCCAAATGACAGCTGAGGGTTGATTTTCTTCGATTAGAACTGATCAAATTGAAGTCATGGAGTGGAGGATGTTTGCATGATATGAAGAGCTGAGTGTAGGAACTCTCTTTGTGCTGCTTGTTCTGGACTTTCGGCCTGTTTCACGCTTCGTGTGTTTGAGCTGGAAATGAGATGTGTAGGTCAAAAGTGTAACTCAGCTATTCTCAACTGTAGGGTCTCAACCCCAACTGGGGTCCGGAGATGATTTCTTGGGGTCGCCAATTAACTTTGGAAAAGTATAAATGCACATAAATAACTTTTAATTACATTATTTCAGACAGGCAGTTTTTCTGTTGTTGTTTCTGGTCCAGTATTTGTCTGATGAGATCGGCACATTATCGCGCCACAGCGAGTTGTTCAAACAGCTAAATGACAGGCCACCCCCCTGACTCCCTGTGAACAGATGCATGGTGTGCAATATTAGTCAAAAGGAACTTGAAGGAACAGTTTTTAAATTCATCAGCAACTAAATCTTCCAACATTCCCATGGACTTCTGGCGTTGACCTCATCTTTGATCATGTCAACAGTCTGATTTTTCTCCCTAAACTTTCACTCTGTGTGTGGAGTCCCTGAGAGAGAGAGTGAGAGAGAGAGAGAGAGAGAGAGAGAGAGAGAGAGAGAAAGAGAGAGAGAGAGAGAGAGAGGGACTTGATCTTTAATCACTGAATCAGTACTGAATCAGTACTTAAAACATTAAAACTTTATTGAAATTGAAGGATAAATCATTGTTGAGTAACCCCATTCTTGAAGGGGTTAAAGGGGTAAAGTAATATCTCTGAACTATTTTATATTGAATAAATTTGCCTCTGGCCTCTCTTATGTATTCCTCAGTGTTGGAGATAATCCCCTGGTGGAGGTAATTTTCAACCCATGTAAAAAACCCTTCATATTGAATAGTCAGTCCGTTTGTCACTCAGAGCTGACTGCAGCACACTCCACCACGGACAGCGGCTTTAGGAGCGGTCAGAGCGTATCTGTAAGACCGCTCTTCACATGAGACATGTTTGGTGACGAAGCTGTGAAACTATGTCACTTTAGATAATGCTTCATTGTAATCAGAAAAGAAAAATTAAAAATGACGGATACAATTATGGCATGAGGTGGATGCATGGCCGTTTCTTCCTATAGGCGAACTAGGCGAATGCCTAGGGCCCCCAAGCCACCAGGGGGCCCCAAAGCTGCATGTTCAACCTCTTCTGAAGATAATTAAAATGTCCTGTTTTTATCTGTAGCTAGCTCTTGTGTTTATTACACCTCTTATATCCTTAAAAATAAACGTTGGATATAATAAACTGCAGTGATAAGCTGTGGCTGCTGCTTTGTGGCATTATTAGTCTGTTGGACTTGGACCGCTCTGTCACACAGCAAGTGACGTCACGTAGCGGCCTCCGACAGGTACCATGGGAATGATTGACAGATACCTGTCATTAGCAAGAGGATTAACAAAACAAACCATAATGGCATCAACAAGAAATTATACCAGCGGCGCGGAAAACTGGAAGAAAAAGAAGACTGAGGAAGAAAAACGTTCAAAGGATAAAGGTAAGTCAGTTGTTGGTGATGTGGGCTGGAGAGGTGGAGGTGACACAAAGTTTTTTTTGTTTTGTTTTGTTTTTTTGCAAGTTTGTTTATTTGTCCCACTTGCCAGCTAGCTAGCGTCGGATAAATGTTAGCCTGTTGCTGGATATTATCTGTTCGTCACAAACTCAGCTTTAAGGTTTGTCTCATGAACGTTGGCCTGTCTTGCCGGGAATGAGTGGCTGACTCCGGACCGTAGAGCCGTTTCTTCAGATTATAAGCAGGGAGGGCATGTGGTTGTAGCAGTCTGCTCTGTCAGTGTTCAGTGGAAGTTCTCTCACATATTTTACATGTTATTTTATGATTAGTTAGAATTAATTTACTAAGTTTAGTGTTATTGTATAGGGCTCTAATTAGGGACCGAGCCTGGAGGGCAAGGTCTCTACATGGTTCTTAAAACTGCTACTGTTTTGTTTGGTTTTTAATTTAAAGAACTGTTTTAAAGGTTTGTTTTTAATCTATTAATCAATCAACATTTATTTAACAGAGCCCTTTACAACACATACAGTGACCAAAGTGTGTTCCAATAAAATTAAAGCATATGAATAAAAATAACTACATCATTTAAAGCCAATAAAGCAAACAATAAAACAAGATTAAACCAATAAAAACAAATACAAGAAATGTATTTGATTATTGTGTTTTAATTGATGTATAAATATTATTCATGGCGTTTTATTCTTATTTCAGACTGTTGTGGCAGTGGTTTATTTGTCTCAGTTTTATTACTTTAGTACAATTTGTAAACTATTGCAGAAAACCCTTAAAAGTGGCAACTTTATAACTGGATACAAACTTTAAAGGGACGCTGTACATCACAATGTTTAATATAAAAACAGATTACCAGTAATTTTAATTTTCTGTATTATTGCAACAACACCAATAATAAAATAGAATATGTACTCAGGATCTATGTTTTGCTTGATAACCTAATGAGTTTTGTCTTTGCAGGAGCTATTCTAAAATATTTCGGAGCTCCAGACATCGAGCCTGAGAGATCGTCCGAACATCCTGACCAGGAAGCCCCGGGGCCATCAGGTATCTCCTTCTGTCCAGGAAGCTCCAGAACAATCGCTAACATCAGAACCTCTTTCTGCCCAGGAAGCATCGGAGCAGAGGAAGATACTAATACAACCTCTTAGAGCAACTCCCTGTGTTGTGTCTTCCTTGTGCTCACACCCGGTCAGACCCTTTCATTGATAGTGAACTTCAACCAGGTCAAATTTTTTCCTCTACTCACCTTTCCATAACCCCACCTCACAGTTTTAAGCGGTGGTTTGTTTTGATTGTTGCACTTTAAAATACATGTTGATTTGTTCTGTTTTCTTATTTAAAATAAACGTGTTTCTTTTTATAAACACTCAATCTGTTTTATTTATTGACATATAGAGGATGGTTTTTCTCATATAATAGTTTTATCGGTTTCACTTGCCTGAGTGGCTCAACTCTTAAGACGTTTGATTTTAACTGTAGCCTCGGCTTAGTAGACCATCTAAAGGGTGAGGAATCTCTTCTTCACAGTCTGACAAAATAGGGGCCCCCAGACAATATCTGGCCTGGGGCCCCCATGAAGCTAGAAACGGCCCTGGGTGGATGGAGGGATGATCTTCTTCATCAAAATGACAGACACTAAAAAAAAAAAAAAAAAAAAAAAAAAACGACTTTGCCTCTGACTCCATGCTCAAAGATCAGCCAGCTGGAGGAGTGATGAGGTGCAGATATGTGTGGTGGCCGGGGAGAGGATTCAGGGGGCGCTCCGTTGGTTTAGTCTTGAACGGCCGCCAACAGACAGAACACGGGAGGGAGACTGGCGTCGACTGGAAAACGGCTGTGTTGGGCTGATGAGTGTTTGTGACTTAAAATGTTATTTTTTTAAATGTCACTGAAGCAGCTGGTTGTAAGCTCAATTAATGTCGTGGTCTCCTCTGTGTGTGCCAGCAGAGCAAGCTGATTAACCAGAGC
This sequence comes from Salarias fasciatus, assembly GCF_902148845.1. Lineage (NCBI taxonomy): Eukaryota > Metazoa > Chordata > Actinopteri > Blenniiformes > Blenniidae > Salarias > Salarias fasciatus. Next base: position 5,369,099 of record NC_043759.1, read on the forward strand.
TAACTGATTAGCCATCCATGCTAACTACTTTCTCCGTTTGTATTTCGCTTTTTGAGCACTGAGCATACCTGGTCCTCAGCATCAACCACAGAGGAAGGAGAAGGCCCAGAAATTATGTTTTTTATTATTATTATCATTATTATCATTATTATTATTGTTATTATTATTATTATTATCATCATTATTATTATTAAATTCAGGTCGCCTTTAAAAATACAACTCTTAAATAAAATCACTGCGGAATACAAACAAGAAGTCTCACATCAAGTTTTATGAGTGAATTCGTAATATATCGTAAAATGAGATAAGTTTATAATCGTGTGTGAATGATCATTGAACACCGTTCAACATGATTGGAGGGCCCCAAAAATCATATTTTTCTGAGGGTCCGTTGGAGGCTTGGGCCGGCCCTGGCTGTGTTCCTGACTACTTCCTGTTGGAGCTGAAAAAAGTTCAGTGTTTGATGAGATCAAATCCTCTTACTGCTCCACAGACGCTCAGCCAGCTCCTCCTGCTTCATCCTCCTCAGGAAGTCCAGTGTGATCCTCACTAATGACTCTCTGCTGCTCCTCTGCTCTTCATCCTCATCCTCTCTCTCACTCTCGGAGCATGCTGGGTAATCTGGGCTCAGGAGCTTCTTCATCTTCTTCAGCTCCTCCTTCATGAAAGTCACCATGTTGTCCTCCAGCCGCTGGAACAGAGAAACATCTGGAGTTGACTGAGCGGAAACTGAAGACAGATTCAATTGTGAGTGTCCACTACTGTGGTTATCAATAACATGAGCAATATCACAGCTGTGACCCTGTGGTTATCACTAAAGCTATCATTTGTTATCACTAAGGCAGTTGTAATGACTACAGCGACTGCTGAGTTTATTGGAACAGTTACTGTGAACGCTACTGTTACTGTTAGTGTTACTTCTGTCCTTATTGTGAACATTAATGTTGTCATTACACCACAGTTCTTACTGAAGTTAACACTTCTGTGAGAGGAGAATCCATCGTTACAGCCATGGTCACCACAAAGGTTCACATGATGGTTACATCAATATTACAGTTGCCGCTATGCCTACTGCCAAACTTCTTCTGTCACTGATGTGACGAGGCCTGCACAATATATCGTTTGAACATCGCCATCGCAATGTGTGCATGTGCAACAGTCACATCGCAGGAGGTGCAAAATTTTTATTATTATTATTATTATTATTATTGTTAACTTTTGTTTTGCTTCGTAAAAGCAGCAAGCTGCTCCATGCTCCGCATAGCCGCTCTCTCCCTCCCTCCTGCTCGGCACTCACCGGCCCCCCTCCCTCCTCCACAGCAGGGGGGGGGGGGTTTCGGGCTACACTCTGAACACAGGCAACATGCAGGAGGAAACGACGAAGGATTTAGTCCCCAAAAGAAGGTCAACAAAATTTGGATGTATTTCGGCTATAAAAAAAGACGATACAGAACAAAAAAACGTCCTCGGCCGACAGTGCCTCGTCGTGGTTGCCTCAACACGAGGTAATACGTCAAACCTGTTGGACCATTTGAAACGCCATCACAAGACCCCAGGTGAAACTTCATCTTCTCAAAAAACAATTACAGAAGCCTTCGCCGGCATAACACCGTATGATCGGAACTCCAAATCATGGATGCAATAACTTTTTACCTTGTGAAAGACATGGTGCCATTGAACACCGTGGATCGTTAAAGAGGGATTTAAAAAAATGATCCGAACGCTTGACAAGCGGTATGAAACACCACGTATTTCTCTCAAGTGGCCATCTCCCCAAATAGAGCTATTCAGGTCATCTGGTGAAAATTCTTCTATTTTTAATATCGCAATATATATCGCAATATATCGCAAGCCCCCAAAAAATCGCAATGTCAGTTTTTTCCAATATCGTGCAGCCCTAGTGACAGTAAAGTGTTGAATGGAGACTTGTTCTCACCGTAAAGATGAGGTCCAGATGTGTTTGATGCTGAGGGGCGGAGCCTCCACGGAGAACCTGGGAGCTCTGCTGGCTGACGCTGCAGAAACATGTTGACTTTGTTCAAGCTGCTGTTATGATGATGAATCCTGACACAAACACTGATCCTCACCCCTCATCAGCAGGTCTTTGTGCAGATTTAAAGGTGTGGGGTTGCTCCATCGACCTGTCACTCTCCATGGACACACAGAGGGGAGCAGGTCCAGGTCCAGGAGAGTCTGCTGTGTTCAGCTGCCTCTTCCTTCAGGAAAACACATTCAGGTTTGATTGAAAGACAAGAACAACTAAATCAAGTTTGAATGAAGATAATTCTTGAAAACAACACAGAGATGTGAAGAAGAGTGGAGGACAGTTAAAGATGGAGGTCTCACCTCTGAGCTTTGGTCTGGTTCTCATGTTCTCCACACAGAGTCCTGTTAGAGGGAGGGACTCCCTCCTCTCTGTCCTCACACTGACCCATGGCAGAACACACACCTACACCTACACGCACGCACACACACACACACACACACACACACACACACACACACACACACACACACACACACACACACACACACACACACACACACACACACACACACACACACACACACACACACACACACACACACACACACACACACACACACACACACACACACACACACACACACACACACACACACACACACACGCACAGTCTTGTATTTATATCCTTGTGGGGACCGTCCATTGACTCCCATTCATGTCTAGCCCCTAACCCTAACCCTAACCCTAACCCTAACCCACACCACAACAAAGCCTAACCCTAAAGAAATGTTTTTGCACTTTTACTTTTTTCAGTAACAACAACATGGTCAAGAAAACACTGTTTCTCCTACTTAGGACCGGAAAATGGTCCCCACAAGGCACGTCGTTCCACGTTTTGCTATCCTTGTGGGGACATTTGGCCCCGACAAGGATAGAAATACAAGAACACACACACACACACACACACACACACACACACACACACACACACACACACACACACACACACACACACACACACACACACACACAAATTACATTTTAAAATGTCTATTTTCTTTATATTGGATGAAAAGCATAGAGAGTAGCTGTCATGTTTTAACTTCTTCATCTCCACATAATAAGGATGCAGACTCGAGTAGCCGTTCTACCGTTTATTACCTCCACCAGGAGGTTATGTCGTCACGTCGGTTTGTTGGTTGGTTGGTTTGTTAGCAACATTATGGAAAAAGTAATAGACGGATTGCAATGAAACTTTGTGGAAAGGTGGGTCTTGGGCTAACTTAGAATTGATTAAATTTTGGGGAAGATCCGGATCACTGTCTGGATCCAGGAATTTTTTAAAGGATTCTTTATCATTGACAGATAGGGAGTCTTTCACATGGTTGGGCAGGCCCGCCGACAGGGGTCGACAAACGCCTGGTTCACACAGGACGCGCCGCCTCCGACGCGGAAGTGGGAAGCGCCGCGCACCGACTGTCAGATCGGCGCCCCTGTTAACCTATCTCACGGTTCATACAAGAGGTGCGGGACAGCGCCGCGTGCGTAGCGGCTCGCGCCGTGGACCGCGGCCGCTCTGCTTCTCTCTATTTTCTCCGCGAGCTGCGCGCCGCGCACCGCCAGTTGTAAAGCTGGACAGAGCAGATCGCACCACACAGGAAGTCGGGAACGGAAAATACGAGAGAATCCGGTCAATTTTCAAATTAAAATGAAGTAAAATAGCATAAATTATGTTGCTTTTCGGTTTTCCTTTTCAGATAAACACACACACACAGGGAGACAGGGAGAGAGGGCGAGAGAGAGAGGCACCGCACGCTGCAGCGCTCCGCACCGATCACACCCCCGATCACAATGTTGTGATTATATATGGTGTTCTTATGGTTGTTGGTGACTGATTTGAGCTGTGGCGGAGGTCTGCCTCTCTGAGTGCCAATTTCTAGTTATACAAACAGAGCACAGTGCGAGGAACAGCGAAGACCCTGCAGAACCCTCAAGCTGCCAGGCCTCTGGTAGAAGACCCACACTGGAAGGAGATACCACCCAGGAAGGGCGAGAACGCAGTTTTTTAATGCACAAAGTGTTTCCTCCGATCATTTTCAGCAGCGGCGACTGGTTTTCCAGGCAGCTGCAAGTGGCTCAAAAGAATGATGCGAGACTGCAGATTCTACTTTTATATATTACAGATTTCTTGTATGGCCAGTTGATAATGACTTTCTAAAGAGTGATTATTGCTTTTTTCTAAATATTATTCTATGTATGTATTTACTAGAAATAGACAAGTATATTATGCTAAATGAATAAATGAATTAATAAAGCTAGAAAGAAATGGGGAAAATGTTGATTGACACCATGATCACTGTGGTAAAACCATGAGCGGAACCTTTTTTTATTTTATCTATCAGATAAAACACTAACAGGACAAAAATGAAAAGCTCAAACAGAGTAAAAGCAGAAGTCATTCTTGCAGTTTTGCTTGTCATGATTCATCTCTGTTATTTCACATGGAAATATAAGTTATAGCAACATGAAGTTTGAATGTTTCAAGGGCTTACCTTCAGGTTCTGAGATGTTTTTGGTGTGTTTATCCCATATACGCTTCTTATTCATTGTCTCAAAGACCTTTTTAGTGAGTTCAAGAGCATCTTCCCCGTAGGTGTCGTGTATCTGGTTTGATAAGCCCGGATTGTCCAATTCCTTTAGTTGTCCCCCTGGGATTGAATTGCATCCTTTAAAGAACCCAATATGAGACAAATGGAACTTGAACCTGTTAACGTAATCTTCTTCTAAATCATCCAACATTCGCAAGAGGACTTCTGGAATTGAGCTCATCTTTGACCGTGTGAACAGTCCGATTTATCTCGTTAAACCTTCACTCTGTGTGTAGAGGCCCTGGAAAGACCACGGTGACGAGCTGACAAGCTTTAATTCAGGAGAGATGTGTGACTCTGAAAAACACAAAAAACAAGAATCCTCATGAGCCCCATCTCAATCATTCTGTTTTTTCAGGTTCAATTTTATCAAAGCCAGTGTCTGATTTTATATCTACAACAACCACTGATTTTATCATGCAGCCATATTCTTGACAAAGGAGAGAGAGAGAGAGAGAGAGAGAGAGAGAGACAGAGAGAGACAGAGAGAGAGAGAGAGAGACAGAGAGAGAGACAGAGAGAGAGAGAGAGAGAGACTTATCTTTAATCACTGAATCAGTACTTACAACATTAAAACTTTACTCAAATTGAAGGATTTGTGGGGGGAAAAAACATTCAGACTCTGTGCACAAGCCCAGGACGCACTTCCAGGTTTTGCCAGTTATCAGCAAAATAGTTTCCAGGCTGCTTCCTGCTCCTTTCATTACGGGCGGCGATATGAATCAACATCAACACATGAACGCTGTCACCATAAGGAACTTTATGCCTGTTCAATTGTTTTTAAGAGCCTCCCTCCCACACACACACACACACACACACACACACACACACACACACACACACACACACACACACACACACACACACACACACACACACACACACACACACACACACACACACACACACACACACACACACACACACACACACACACACGCTTGCCCACACATGCCGAGAAGGATACACACATGCGAGCAGTTCCACAGTGAAATCAAGTCAAACACAGCGTTGTGAAAGCTGCGTTGTGAGATTTTCACCTACTGAACTGTCTTCACATCTTCTTCCAGACACGCTGGGAGAGAAAACGCTGCTCTTCTCCCCTCATCAGTCCTTCTGTTTGACTCGGTTTGATATGAGGGCGCCATCACATCTTGAAAACCGTCTATTTCCTGTTCAGACACAATGCAACACCCGCCCACCTCAATAAAAACCAGGCAGAACTCCACCTCTGGAGAAACTTGTGTTACAAGCATAAAACGACTTGCGAACATGTCATGAACACACAACTGTTCTGAATAAACAAAGAGAAATGGCAACAAAAACAGTGCAATCGGACAACCGTGTGTGCGTGTGTATGTGTGTGTGTGTGTGTGTGTGTGTGTGTGTGGGGACTGGCTCTCAACTGAGATCAACACCCCTTAAACAAACAACCTGCCTCATAAAGTCATCCTGTTGGAAGTTCAGAGAGAAAACAGCTTCCCTACAAACTGAATACAAACAAGATTTACTACAATAACTGAAAAATCCTCTGAAAAGGCAGAAATGAAAGGTTTCATCTGTTCTTCTCTGTTTGTGTGCAGACTCACAAAGCGCTCACCCTCCCCGAGCTCAACAGCCAATCACTGCTGGCATGTAGATGAGCCGGTGTCAGCTTTCTCAGGAGGCGGCCGAGCAAACTGAGCTCTGCAACAGACGGAGAACTTTAAGGAAGCAGAAAGTCTCTGCAGTCAAAGTCACAGTGAAAACAACTACAGAAACAGAATACAACTGTAGAGTCAACTGCTCACAGTTAGTGTTTGTTATTTCTTGAGTGCCAATGTGAGCCTGTCTGCTACATAAAGGCGACTGGAGGATCTGAGTCTGTGGCCCTGGTCATACTTGGCATTAAGTTGTGCATCTGGTGAAGTGTTGAGTCCTGAAGACATACATCTTCACATGACTCTTTATTTATTTTTTTAACCTGTCCTGTCCAGCATCGAGGCAGCAGAATGGAGGACTGGCTGCTGTTATGGGCCCGACAGATTTGCTCTTCCAAGAGGAGCTTAAAACTACAAAGCGATGACAGGGTTTCTTATTTTATTTTATTTATTTTGAATTCAGATACATGACATTGCTGGACCTGACAGGGGGAAGAAAGACAGAAAGAAAGCTCCTCCCTCTCTGCTCTTCAACACCTCCTCCAGAACTGTAGCAGTGATCCAGCAGAAGACCGGGATGTGGCACATGATGTGGAGGCTTCGGGAGGTCTTGATGTGGGAGATGATCCTGCTGGCCTGCTCCTCGTCTCTGAACCTCCTCCTGAAGTACTCCTCCTTCTGGGGGTCAGTGAACCCTCGGACCTCTGTCACCCTGTTCACACAGTCAGCAGGGATCTGATTGGCTGCTGCAGGTCGTGTGGTGATCCAGAGGAGAGCAGAGGGAAGCAGTTTCCCCCTGATGAGGTTTGTCAGCAGAACATCCACTGAGCTGGACTCTGTAACATCAGTCAGGAACTCAGTGTGCTGGAAGTCCAGAGGGAGTCGACACTCATCCAGACCGTCCAAGATGAAGACCACCTGGAAGTCTTCAAAGCTGCAGAGTCCTGCTTCTTTGGTTTAAGTGAAGAAGTGATGAACAAGTCCCACCAAGCTGGACTTCTTCTTTTACCAGCGCTTGGGTTTAATCGTTGGGGCCCTTTCAGTTGGTGCACATTAAACAAATCCCTCGCTCCTTTAACAAGCAACGTGCAAGCAGTGTGTGGGAGCCAAGTTATGTGAATGGAAGCTTTTAAGTTAATAAGTAAGCACAATTCACATTTTTGTTTGAGAGTTAAATTAATTGAATAAATAATGTCAGAGAAAATAGTTAAAAATTCTGGTTAAGATTGATTTGGCTTAATTCATGTTTATTTGAAAGATAAAAGACAGTGTTTTGTTATTGTATTTTGGTTGTGGTGAAATAGGTTACTGTCACTTTAAGAAGTAGAATTGAACTAATTCAGAACTGAGCCACATGGTTTTCTTACCTAGAATTGTTTATTGTTTAGGACGACTTAGACTGGAATGCTCCTGCAAAAAGAGCTAACAAACTGTGGATTAAAGACTTTGTTTTTTTTTTTCATTTTTACACCTCAGTGCTGTGGAAGTTTTTTCCTGCTCAATGAATATTCACGAGTAAGCTCTATGCACAACTCAAACACTTCCTGAACTTCAGGAGGCTCCTTGTTTCCTGTCTTTCATGATGGGATGAGCTGATTAATGCAGGTGTGTCTGAAGTTGTTACAGAGGTCAGACACTCCTGCATTAATCAGCTCGTCCCATCATGAAAGACAGGAAACCAGGAGCCTCCTGACGTTCAGGAAGTGGTGAAGTTGTGCATAGAGTCCATTGGATTCTCAACTCGACACAGTGGCTGTGTTCGAAACCGCGTACTGTCTACTACATCCTTACATACTCATACTATCCATCCTGCATCCTGCTTACTCAGTCCATCAAACAGTATGCGAAGCGTTTACACTACAGCATACTACATAATAACCCACAATGCATTGCACTTCTTCCATGAGCAGGAATCGATCTGCTAAAGCTGATTTCACTTTAGCTCTAAACTCGTCAAATGTATAACTTCATCGAGATTTTTTTTAAAATTAGGCGACAAAGTGGTGGTTTAGAGCCCGAGTGTGTCGTTTATTTGTCCGAATATCAGCCGTTTATGATTTTGTTCGGACGAATTCGGCGAAATTCAAGTCAGCCGCAGTGAGCAACGCACTTCCGGTTATTTTCACCAAAATAAACCCCCCCTTTCCCTTTCTCATGCAAAACAACCTCAGTGATAAATCTGTGCTTTTACTTTGAAAACAAGAAGGCAACCTTTCAGCAATATATCTCGCTTAACATCGCCGTTTGGACCGGTGTCCCGTTAACGGACCACTTATTATGCCAATTATGATGCTTTACCGACGGAGAGTTTTTTCGGCTCTTCAACAAAGATCGGCTCGCCGTCTTCGGTACATCATGGTCGCTTTCAACATGGACTTGTTCTCAGATGTAAGGGGTTTTTTTTTGTTTTGTTTTTTTAACTATTTTTTATCATTGTCAATCCAATCAAAAATCTCGTAATATGACATACCTACGAGCACAAACAATGGAGGGAAGATTAAATCAAGAACCATACTCAGCTTGCTAAATGTACATCATGAAGAAACAGTCATTTCGAGATTTCTGATTGTAATAGTAAAAATAGTAAAAACAAAAAACAAAACAAAAAAAAAAACAAAAAAAAACCCCTTACATCTGAGAACAAGTCCATGTTGAAAGCGACCATGATGTACCGAAGACGGCGAGCCGATCTTTGTTGAAGAGCCGAAAAACCTCTCCGTCGGTAAAGCATCATAATTGGCATAATAAGTGGTCCGTTAACGGGACACCGGTCCAAACGGTGATGTTAAGCGACATATATTGCTGAAAGATTGCCTTCTTGTTTTCAAAGTAAAAGCACAGATTTATCACTGAGGTTTTTTTGCATGAGAAAGGGAAAGAGGTGGTTTATTTTGGTGAAAATAACCGGAAGAGCGTTGCTCACTGCGGCTGGCTTGAATTTCGCCGAATTCGTCCGAACAAAATCATAAACGGCTGATATTCGGACAAATAAACGACACACTCGGGCTCTAAACCACCACTTTGTCGCCTAATTTAAAAAAAAATCTCGATGAAGTTATACATTTGACGAGTTTAGAGCTAAAGTGAAATCAGCTTTAGCAGATCGATTCCTGCTCATGGAAGAAGTGCCAATGCATTGTGGGTTATTATGTAGTATGCTGTAGTGTAAATGCTTCGCATACTGTTTGATGGACTAAGTAAGCAGGATGCAGGATGGATAGTATGAGTATGTAAGGATGTAGTAGACAGTATGCGGTTTCGAACACAGCCTGTGTCTCAGGAAAAAAAAAATCTTTTACTCACTTATCCACCGGTTCGGAAGAGTCAAAAAAAAAAAAACAAAAAAAAACAAGTGAGAATGAGCAGCCTCAGATGGAGATGTGACAACAGCCTGCAGCTCCAGCGGTACAGCAAACTGCAGGTGAGACGGAGCTGGCAGTCTTCAACCTGACCATGCAGATCCTGTGTGGAAGTCCGTCCTCCCGGGGGAATCAAATCCAAAGTTCCGTCTCTCCCTGTCCCGGAACCTCTGTCCCTCCAGCGTTTTCTTACTTCCCCTTTTTTTCGGTCCTTTTCCCGCCAACCAAAGAAGAACATCCCTGATTGGATGCAGGAACTCAGTCACTCCAGCATTGGCCAATCCAGCATTACAATGCATCATGGGAAATGTAGTTTCTAAATACATGCAACAATATCCAATAACTAAAACACTTTAAATCTCACCATTTTTTTAGGTCCTTCCATCCACAATCCGCGAGGAAATCTTGAATATCAGATCAGATAAATTCAGAGACAAATGCAGCTTACTCTTAGACAGTAAATATGGATTTAGAACAAACAGGTCAACATCATTTGCTCAAATTGAATTTATTGAGGAAATCACAAATTCTGTAGACAATCAAAAAAAAAAAACTCACAGCTGGGGTTTTCACTGATTTGTAAAAAAAAAACATTTGATATTATAAATCATGACATATGAATCAATAAACTGGAAAAATATGAACTCAGAGGAGTTGTATTAAGCTGGTGAAGAAGCTATTTGGAGAACAGGAAACAGTTTGTGAAGAGGGGTTCTAAGTATCTGGATATTGTTTGTGGAGTCCCTCAGGGCTCAGTGTTGGGAACTAAACTATTTATTCTGTGCATCAATGAGATCTATACAGTTTCTGATATGGTGAAATTTACATTATTTGCTAATGACAAGTATTTTAGGAACTGGTCAGGCTGTTCGGCAACTTTTTGAATTAATCTCCTCAGAGTTGCAACAATTGAATTATAGTTTGATTAAAATAAGTTCTCATTAAATCGATGAAAAACAAAAATGATGATTTTTGGAAAATGTAGAATAGATAATCAGGTGTCATTATAGAAGGGTAAATCAAAATAATACGATTCACCCTAACAGGAGTTTTGATTGATGACAACGTTTGCTGGAAACCTCACATAAATCTTATTAAAAACAAAACACCCAGAAGTGTCTCAGTCCTGGCCAAAGCGAGGTACTTACTAGACCAGAAATCTCTCTATATGCTGGACGAGGGGTCTGCAACCTGCGGCTCTGGAGACACACGTGGCTCTTCAGTCCCTCTGCAGTGCCTCCATGATACATGAATACATATTTAAGTTATTTTTAAATTATTATATGATTTGTCACTCTTGGTTTTAAATAGATTCAAAAATGGTACAACCAAAGCAGGGAAAAATAGCAAAAACCACAAGAAATGAGGGAAAAAAATGATAGAATGGCTTAAAAAACCTGAAATGTCAACAAATTTGTAACATAAGAAAATGAAATATGGCAGGAAAAAAAGCAAACAAAACTCTATAAAAACAGGTTAAATGGCTAAAACAGCTAAAATTTCAAAACTGCCAACAAAAAGAAACTTGAAAAGAACAAAACTTTTAAAGTGATGTACAAAAATAGGTTTGATGTAAGAAAATGTTCACTATTCTAAACTGTAGTTAAAACTTCATCAATGCATCATGAGATATAGATTTTGTTTGTGCATTAAAACCAAGTCTGAAACTTCATGAGCTGCATTCACCTCATTTTAATGGTTAAATGTTCTTTATGTCTCCTGTCCAGGACAGAGTTTTCCTCCCTCCGGTGCCGGGCTGGACTCCCCTCCGATTGCTCCTCAAACCTTAGAGATTCTTTTCTTGGATCCAAATAGAGTGCAGAAATAAAGAGTCCCAAAGCAGATTTCCAACGCTGATTACAAATTATTTGTGCGAAGCCTCTCGACAGAATTCTGGTGCTGTGTGTTCCTCGTCTGTCCTCGAGCAGCCGTCAGCGACAGACAGGTGAAGTCTATTCTAATCCGTGTGTTTATGAAGTCTTCCGCTCACAGGCGGGGTGACGTCTTCATTCTACTGGCTCACACATCACTGGAGCTGGTTTGGGCTGGTTGGACCTCTGCTTCTCGTGCGCTGATGTGGATATGGTGTTCCAGCACAGCAGCTCCGTGATTGATAAGGAGTTATCTTCCTGCACAGAGACACTCGGAGGTCCTTGCATGAACATTTGTGCATGTCTGATTCGATGAGCAAGGTTATGTGAGTTCACAAGCTGCATTTTTTTAATCGTAGTAAATAGAATGGAAAATAGTAAAATAGTAATAGAAATAGTAAATTTCCACAATTCCCCCTCAGGAGAGCCATTACACTTTACACAGGTGCAGTTGGGGTCCTTCAGTCACATTAAACTCAGGGTCATAGTCTGGGTCAGACATCATCATGTATCGCATTTGACCTGACATCAATCGAGTTACGATCCTCCTCAAACAAGGGACAACACAGCCGACAAATACACAGAAACACAACAGTAACGTCCCTACAGCGAACAAAACCTTCATCATCAGACCTTGCCATCCTCACTCCCAGCCTCGTGGTTCAGTCAGTCCCCAGTTTCTGTGGGCTCGTCCGGTTATGATCACAGTTTATTAAAAGCTACACAAGCTGTTGTACAAGCAAGGTTATATGCATTCATATGATAGTACTTTTCCACTAGAGTATATGTAAGCAAGCAAGCACTCAAATAAAATGTAAGAACAAATCCTCCTCTTGGCCCAAAACAGATTTAAGGCCAACAAAATTAATTGTGTAATTGCATGAAAGAGGGAAATACTGGTCACAATCATAGTGTAGTCTTCATGATTTGGTGGTTACTGTACATGTGGTGAATGGTAAATGGACGACACTTATGCTGCTTTTACGCTGCTTGAGCAGAGCCCAAAGCGCTTTACACCGAGAATCACATTCACCCATTGACACACACACACATTCACACACTGATCAATTAAACAACGTAGCAGAAAAGGATCATTAAAGATTTTCAATGAACAACCACAGGGTTTAAAAAATGTTCATAAAAGTCCAAGAAATGGAGAATTTCTGAAAAAAAGAACTGAGGAGGCAGAAAATAAATCCAAGAAATATCAAATAAGTGAACTAACATAATTGAATGAGACCATGGAATAAGGACTCTTATAATAAAATAAAAATAATATTGAGGGTATATGAAATATATTAAACAGTATTATTAGAAATGCTCCCAGTAAGGACATTTTACCAAATTTTTATAAAGATATAAAGATCAATAACAAGGACCTGTAGGAGAGCAAACTGAAAGAGTTTTCTGTTCTTGTGGGACCAAACTCAGCAGATAAAATTGGGTATGCGTTTGACATGTTCCCTGCCTTTCTTGTGTGTCCCTCTGTCCCTCACACTTCATTCAGCTGTTCCCACCCTATCGTCCACATTAACATGTGTAACGTGTTTTTCCAAGCTGTCCTCAACAGCACCATGAGGTGTGGATCACCGAGGAGAGACTGCTGCTGAAAATGTTCCTCAATCCACCCAGAGCCAGCAACAGGCAACAAACTTCACACAATGTTTTTCAAGCACTCTGAGAAATTTTGGTCATGATGGTCAATGTTGATTCAAATGTGACGAGTTAATATATGCATGTCTAGTTTAACAATTATGTTTGTTTATTATTTTTTCATTTTCAGGTATTATTTGAGTTCTTTAAAGGGATACTTCAACATTTTGGCAAATTGGCCCATTTGGCGCAATTCCTTCGTCATTTCGAACAGCATACTTACTTTTTTTGTGAGGGCGAGCTGTTGTTTATTCAGAGGTGAGTCGGGGAAGGTTTTCGGGACAAATACAATGGAAGTGAATGGTATTTTTGTTCCCCCTCATCAAACTCATCAAATACACAATCCAACAATGCCAAAACACTTTGGTGGACACGTTATAATCTGCACATTCACTACGCTGTGAAATATTAATGCAAAATTACGAGATTGAGTTGTTTATGCGAAGATTGCTCAGACGGAACTACTTACTGAACATGGCGTCTGGGCGTAGTGATTTCAAAAGAAAAAGTTGTTCCCAGTATTTGCTTCAGTGTCGTAACACTACAATATTATTTGTTGGTGTTCCACCAAAATAAATATTCATAAAATAAATAGGAAACAACTGTATATTTAGAGAAGTCTTTATTACATCAGACTGATGTTATTTCATTAATTATGATATCCTTTGGCATCACTTCACTTTTTTTTTTTTTTTAACGTTTTTATCAAACATGTTATGAGATTCATTAAAGTTTTGCCCAACTATCAAAGCAGGCTCTTCCTCAGGCTATTTTCTGTTATTTCATGAATTAATTTTGTATTTGTGGCATCAACAGAATTTAAAAAAAATGTTTTTTACAGTTTAAAAACCTTTTAACAACCTTTTCTTGTCTCTTTTTAAACTCTATTTTTTATAAACAGTTCAAAGATGTTTGTTGTCCACCCTGTTAAAGCAATTTTTTTTTTCATATTAGACACTTCTTTGTGTTCTGTTAATAGAGGCTGACATGCCAGCCTGAGAGAAGCACATATTCTGGGTCACCTGACATCAAATGTTACTGAAATTTTTCTGCTTTTCTACTGGAATGCTTCTACATTTCCACATACACACTGAATATTAGAATTTCTGGCTCTGCCTCTCCTCTCATGTAGAGTAAACAACAAGAACACGTGATTTCTGGGAAACGGCCCCTCCTCCTCTGGGTGTCAGAGCTGAAAACACTTTGTTTTGGTCAGATCTGAGAGAAGGACTGAGAGGAACCCAGAGCAGCTTCTTCTCTCCTCAATTTCGATGTGAAGACAGTCCAGGTGAGAATCTATCAGCTCTTTTAAACCAATGTTTAACTCCGGTCTTTGCTTGTTTTTTTGACTTTGGCAGATTTTTTTTTTTTTTTGGCAAATTAAGCATTCTTACTTTCAGTTTCTGTTTTTTTTTGGGGGGGAAGGCCTTGTCATTGCTTCCAACATTGTGAAATAATATGTTTCAATATAAAAGTGATCATAAATCACTGAGTTTTTAACTTCTATTCCAGTTTATTATAAACATCAGACATGGAGGACTCACAGACACAAATAGAGGAAAATGAACTCATAGTTCAGGCTGATTGCGGTTTTTATTGAGAGAATTGGTTTAAAGGGATACTTCATAATTTTTAGGCTGCAAGGTGAACCACCAAAAGTCTTTCAGAAACTGAATTCCACTCCGACATCGGCGAACTACCCAATCTTTAGCTCATAAAAAACAAATACTTCTGATAAGCTTACAGCAAAAACTTCGTTCCAAAAAAATCCTGCCGATTATTTGTTACGAGGCATTTTATACGGAACTAGGTTCTTCAGCGCGTAATAACATTGTTTCTCCGCGAGCGGTGGCGCGACTCGTCACGTGATCGTGCTAGACCAATCGCGTAGCTGGATTCGGTAAACACAAGGCCAAGATGGCCGCAAGCATGGTTATATCAACTAGTACGGAAGAAGAGGAAAACTCGCCAGAAAGTGAGAAAAAGCTGAAATCTTTGTCACATAAACGGTGCTATCTGCACATTGCTTCAGTGAAGAATGAGAAAAGGCAGGATTTCACAGTCGCATGGTGGAATATGTATAAGAACAGCCTACGACAGTGGCTGGAGTTGAGGGGTGAGTGCCGCAACGTAGCTGAAAACTACAAACACTGCCTTGATTTGGAGTTTGAAAACATTCCCGAGGACGCTGCCTTCCACCCCACATGTTATCGGAGGTTTATTGACAAGAGCGCAATTGCCAAAGTGGAAAGACGTCTCGTCCGTGAGAGAGAGAAAGGAGATGATAAGGAAAGCTCCTCAATAGGTGAGGCCATCCCATCAACATCGAGCAGAACGACACCGAGTCCAACAAATCCGACGAAGAAACTGCGATCAAGCTCAGGCCTGCCCATCTCAAGCTCTGGGCCCGTCCTTCCTGCCCTGTGCATTATATGTAAGAACAAGGAAAAATACACAGTCAAGGCAGGAAGACTACAAGTGATGCCCTCCATCAGCACTGCAAAGGGGCAAATGATCAGGCTGCTATCATGAGGTCTTGTGTGAAACAAAACATAGGTGCTCCATCACCTGCTGGATACGGCTGGCATCTGGAAGATGGAGACCAACGAGTCACATGGATGACAAGGAATCCAGCACCTCACAGTGTTTTGCATGTGATACACTGCAGTTGCAAAGAGAGTGCCTGTGAGACAGGCAGATGTTCATGTGTCTCTGCAGGACTCTGTTGCACAGATTTGTGCAGGTGTTGCAACTGTACAAACACGAAGGAAATCGAGGAGAGGGAAGATGACAACTGTCCTAATACAGACAGTGAGGAATAGCATGTTGTGTATTGCCTGAGGCAGGGTTTCCCAACCCTGGTCCTCGGGGAACACTATCCTGCATGTTTTGGATGTTTCCCTCTTCCAACACACCTGATTCAAATGATCAGGATTGTGATCAGGCTTCTGCAGAGCATGATAACGAGCTGGTCATGTGAATCAGGTGTGTTGGAAGAGGGAAACATCCAAAACATGCAGGATAGTGTTCCCCGAGGACCAGGGTTGGGAAACCCTGGCCTGAGGATTGTATTTTAGGCCTATATATTGTAAATATGTAAATATGTTTTCCATGCAGATTTTGTGTTTGATCACTGTTGTTTTCAGTTATGAATGAATAAATGAACCACTGCATAAATGGTCATTGTCATAACTGTTGCCTTTTATTGAACAAATTGACATGAACATTAGAATTTCATCTTATTTGCCTCAACCCAGATTTTGTGGTTGATCAGTGTTGTTTTCAGTTGTGAATTATAAATGAACCACTGCATAAATGAATGGTCACTGTCATAACTATTGTCTTTTACTGATCAAAACGACATGAATAGTAAAATTGCACATTATTTGCCTGATAGATAGATAGATAGATAGATAGATAGATAGATAGATAGATAGATAGATCCACTTTACTTTGCTTTACTTTATTGATCCCGAGGGGAAATTTAAAAGGCAGTCTGTGCTCACATTCACACTTAAAATGCATTCCAGGATAAAAATAAGTAAAAATAATTAGAAACAATAGTTCAGAAAGTAAAGTGCTAAAGAGTTAAAAACACTGAAGAGCCTTAGGGCCAATCCCAATTCTACCCCTTTCCCCTACCCCTCAGCCCTTGGCCCTACCCCTATCACTCTCCTACCCCTTTTAGAATAGGGCTGAGGGCTGGGGCTATCTTTGCAGCACTATGAATTGGGATACCCCTTGGCCCTTTAAGCCCCGCCGCACTCCTATAACAACAAAAAATTATGGATATTAGAAATGATAGAAATTACATTAGAAATTACTTTTATTTTTTAATAATGGTATTATTATTTACCTTATATTTCTTTTTGAGGTTCTCCCACTTTTTTGAAGCTTGCTGGGCTGTAACTTCCCCTTCCAAGCCATTTTCTTTTCTGAATTTCCTAAAGTAATACAGACATATTTATATAAACACGTTTTATTACTGACATACTATAGCTTAGACGAATAATATAATTTACTCCCAATGTGTTTTGGCGCTGTATTTTGATTTCAAAAACTTTTCTTCCTTTTTAACCTCTAAACCCGGGGTCCTCAAATACAAATCTTGAAGGTCCACATTTGCTTTTTATATACAAGCATGGGTCCGGACTTCAGCGCCCTGTGGGAGCTGGGGGGGGGGCAGCGATACCGAGGACTGCCGAGCAGTGCAGTGCGACGGAACGCGCTGCAGAGCGGCGATTACACCACGCGCAGAGCAGCGCGGTGCAGAACGGTGGTCACACGGAACATGGAGCGTTTCAAGAAAGATTTGTTTCTTTTTTTTTCCCATACATTTGCCCTGGGTCCGCAGCAAGGTGTGCGGTGGTCCGGTTGTGGACCGCGGTCCGCTAATTGAGGAACCCGGCTCTAAACTGAATCAGCAGTCGGGTTTCATCGGGGGTCCCTGTGTCTAACATATTACGTTAAAAACATGATAAAAGATGATGTTAATACAGCAATTAGTGCTCTTCAGAAGTTACAAATTTACAATCGGAAACGGTGCTGCGCAGCGCTAAAACGTGACTGGGACACTGTCATGCTAGTATATCTACACATTTCAGTAAAGCAAATGCACTTTTTATAGCTTCTTAAATAGTATACAGAAAGCAATCTTACATTTGTGCGACTCCATGGTGGGCGCCATGTTGTTTTTTTCTGGCCAATGTGAAACTCCGCCTACCCCTATTGAGAATAGGGAGCATCGATGCAGACTTCGCTGAAAGGGGTGAAATAGCCCTTCCCCTTACCCCTACCCCTATTCAAAAAGGAGAATTGGGATAGCCCTTAAGCCTCGTGAACGCGCATATCATAGGGGTCGGGGTAAGGGGTAGGGGTAAGGGGTAGAATTGGGATTGGCCCTTAATCAACATCGCCCCCCTCTCCGGCCTGAGATGACAGAGATTGTTTTTCTTAGAGGCGGTTAAGTAGCTACAATACACCGTTTAGTATCCATTTGACCCACGTAAGAACACTTTATGGGAGAATTTGTTTATATCGGTAACGCTGAATTAAACTATGGGCGCCGGTTTCCGGAATGTTGACATAATCCAGCTACGCGATTGGTCTAGCATGATCACGTGACGAGTCGCACCACCGCTCGCGGAACAAAGTGTTATTACGCGCTGAAGAACCTAGTTCCGTACAAAATGCCTCGTAATAAATAATCGGCAGGACTTTTTACGAACTTTTTGCTGTAAGCTTATCAGAAGTCTTTCTTTTTTATCAGCGAAAGAGTGTGTAGTTCGCCGACGTCGGAGCGAGCTGAAACGATAACAGGGTTCACCTTGTGGCCTATATGGCAAATTGGCCCATTTAGCGCAATTCCTTAGTCATTTCGAACAGCATACTTACTTTTTTTTGTGAGGGCGAGCTGTTGTTTATTCAGAGGTGAGTCGGGGAAGGTTTTCAGGACGGACACAATGGAGGTTAACGGTATTTTTGTTCCCCCTCGTCAAACTCATCAAATACTCAATCCAACAACTCCAAAACACTTTGGTGGACACGTTATAATCCGCACATTCACTACGCCGTGAAATATTAATGCAAAATTACGAGATTGAGTTGTTTATGTGAAGATTGCTAAGATGGAACTACTTACTAAACATGGCGTCTGGGCGTAGTGATTTCAAAAGAAAAAGTAGTTCCCAGTATTTGCTTCAGTGTCGTAACGCTACAATATTATTTGTTGGTGTTGCACAGCGTAGTGAATGTGCGGATTATAACGTGTCCACCAAAGTGTTTTGGGGTGATTGCACTTAGTCATCTAACACGACCAAATACATACAAACACACATGTCGGGGGGGTCTTGGCGCGCCGTGTCGGGGGTGGGGCTGTTCAGGTAGATGGGACTGCTCGTTTGGCCTCACTCGTGGCACGGTGTGGTTACTGCCCCTCAATTTTAATCGCAAACAACATATACTCCATCTATACTCACGAGCCGGGGGGGGGGCGGTCTTCAATGGGGTCTTCTACGACCCTGTTTCCGGATTCCTTCTGGTGTCGGGCGTGGGAGGGAGGCTGTTGTTTTCCCCACAGGCCTGGGGTTTGGACCAGCTGTGGTTTGGGGGGCTGCTGGCTCTGGGGGGTGCATACCTGTCTGCAGCGGTGGGGTTTGGGGGTGGGGGCGGCCGTTGTAGTGAGGTTTGAGGTGTTCCAGTCTGGTTTTAAAAAACAGCACAGTACAGAATCTGCTTTACTGAGGGTTTTTAATGACGTTCTCTTAGCTTGTGATTCTGGTGATTGTGTGGCTCTTGTCTTGTTGGATCTCACTGCAGCATTCGATACAGTGGACCACAATATTTTAATTTCACGCTTGGAGAAATGGGTTGGAGTGACAGGTGTTGCACTGAACTGGTTCAGATCTCACCTTGAAGAAGGATCTTTTAGTGTTCGTTTTGGGGACAGTGAATCTACAAAAGCTCCCCTCCAATATGGAGTTCCACAAGGATCCATTTTTGGCCCAATCCTCTTTTCTTTGTATCTTCTTCTCTTGGGCTCCATCTTACGGAGACATGGCGTGGCTTTTCATTGTTATGCAGATGACTGCCAAATTTATGTGCCTCTCCAGAAGAAGAGCGGTCTCTCCTCAAGCTCACTACATATCTGCCTGAATGATGTAAGAGATTGGATGGCTCTTAATTTTTTACATTTTAATGACTCCAAAACTGAAGTCTTGGTGTTTGGACCCAACTCAGTTTCAAAATCTGTCGACTTGGGCTCTCTAAATCCCTATCGGAGAGATGAGGTTGTGAATCTTGGTTTTAAAATGGATCCTTGTTTTAAACTAGAAAGTCAGATTCGCTCTGTGGTGAGGTCTGGTTTCTTTCACTTACGGCAACTAGCTAGAGTCAAGCACTTCTTAACATGACAGCACTTTGAAACTGTAATCCATGCATTTGTAACCACTTGCATGGATTACTGTAATGCACTGTATTTTGGGGTAAGTGAGGCTGCCATTGCTAGACTGCAGCTCGTACAAAATGCAGCTGCACGTCTTTTAACAGGTACTCGTAAATTTGAACACATCACCCCAATTTTATCATCGCTTCATTGGCTACCAGT
Source organism: Salarias fasciatus (assembly GCF_902148845.1). Lineage (NCBI taxonomy): Eukaryota > Metazoa > Chordata > Actinopteri > Blenniiformes > Blenniidae > Salarias > Salarias fasciatus. The sequence goes on from NC_043759.1 coordinate 5,389,362, forward strand.
GCGCTTTCATATTTGTTTTAAAATTCTTTTATTTGCTTTTAAGTGTCTTAATGGTTTTGCCCCGCCTTACCTCAGTGATCTTTTGAAGCCCTACACTCCCCCTCGGTCTCTCAGGTCAGCTGACCAGCTTCGACTGTGTGTCCCGGACACTCGTCTGAAGACCAGAGGAGACGGGGCTTTTGCAGTGGCAGCACCAAACCTGTGGAACGAGCTGCCACTACACATTAAACAGGCCTCGTCTGTGAAAGTTTTTAAGTCTCGTCTTAAAACACATTTGTTCACCTTGGCTTTTAACACTGTCTGAGGAGTTGACATTTTTATTGAAATGTATTATCACGGTGTTTTTATTATAATGTTTGGTGCTGATTTTATGTAAACATTTGGTTTTGTTGTTGTAGCACTTTGGTCAGCTTAGTTGTTTTTAAAGTGCGTTATAAATAAAGTTGCCATTGCCATTGTCGGTGGCGGGGGGGCCTGGATGTGAGGTTCGCTGTTCCCTTGCCTTCCGGGGGGGTCTCCCACAGGACATGACGGTTGGATGATGTGGGACTGTGAGTGTGTTTGGGTTAGGGTTGACTGTGTGTGTGTGTGTGTGTGTGTGTGTGTGTGTGTGTGTGTGTGTGTGTGTGTGTGTGTGTGTGTGTGTGTGTGTGTGTGTGCGCGCGCGTGAGTGTGTCAGAATGTGAGTGTGTTTGGTTTAGGGATGAGTGGTTGTGCGTGTGTGTGTGTGTGTGTGTGTGTGTGTTGGGTTGGGGTGGGGGGGGAGTGAGGTGGGAGAGGACGGTGGGCGCGGGGGGGGGGGGGGGGGGGGGTGATGCCCTGGATCTCGGGTGCGTGGCCTGGGGCGGGTAGCCACCCGGTTCTCCCGGGTGGGTCACGGCCCTCCACCTGTGTGGGGGGTTGCCTCTTGGGCTCTTGGGCCTTGGGCTCTCGGCTCTGCCCGCCCCAGGTGTCCAGCTCCCGGGGTCCCCAGCCGGGGCTTTCCTCTGCCCCATTCCTGAACCAGAGCGGGGGCGTCTGCCTGGGGGAGCGACTTGGATCTGGTCTGTGTGATGACCGCCGGCTGTCTGGGCTCTGAGGGCCTCTCTGGCCTGCTTCTGGCCTTCTCAGGGGTCAGAGGTCATATATGCATGATCACTATCACCATCGCTATCACCATCATATTTGCATGATCGCGCTGATCTTTACTCGGTTACCTTGTCTTCTTGTGGTGGTTAGAATAATGGTGATCTGCAGTAGCCCTCTCTTGATGCACGCCCTGAGTTTACTACTAGTTACTACAAGCTATATTCTCAAAAACAAAACAAAAAAAAAGGTTTGTGGTGTCCTTGCATTTCCTTCCTTCCCTACACCTCCTTTTATTTTTGTGGCCTGGTCTGTTCACTACTATGGTTCATCAGGGGGGAAAAAAAAGGGGGAAAAAAAATGTATGTATCCAAGCATCCTGTGTCAGAGCTACACTTGTGATGTTTTTAACAAATCAAATCGTTTGGAAATCTGTGGAAAACACAGCCAGGCCCCCTATGATGCCCTCTTCTGCATAGAAAAAGTTCTTGCTATTCAGCTGACTGTTCAGGACCTGTCTCACCCTCTGGAGGGATTTAGCTGTGGCTGACCTCCTTCGTCCTGCTTCGTCATTTGCCTGTGGTGTCTCCAGGTACTTGTAGCTGTCTTCCACATCTCTTATGTTGCCTTCAGGTAGTTCAAACCCTTCAGCAGTGATCATCTTCCCTCTCCTTGATACCATCCGCTCACACATCTTGTCCCAATGACATCCCCATGTCGTTGCTGTATATCCTGGTGAGGTGAATCAGGGAGTCGATGTCCTGCTCACTCTTGGCGTACATCTTGATGTCACCATGTAGAGGAGGTGGCTGATGATTGTTCCACTGGAGAACCTTGAGGATGTGATTCAGCCTGGTGTATCTTAATGGAACCTTTAGTCCGGACTTATTTAAGCAGGGCCTCTTCTTTGTGGACTTAAAGGGGAACAGAAATGTACAAAGTCTTCCTGATCTATTATGAAATTTGACAAAACAAGACATATCATGCAGAAAATTTTCATGGGAATTTTAAAGGGGGGCCTGATGACATTGTCCACCTCAGGTGGTTTGTGGCACAGGTGATACTTGTCACGTTGCAAGCCCATTATTCACTGTAAGGTTAATTTGTGCTGGAGTGAGTGTGTCGAGGTGAGGAGGGCAGAAGAGCTGCTGTGGACAGAACGAAAAGAGCGAATGAGTGGAAGTGAGCAGTGAAGCTGATGGAGAACTCCAATGGAACAATGGTACAGTGGAAGAAACTGGATTAAAAGGACACTATGGGAGTGTGCACATTTTTCAAAGAAGCTTTTATTTAGAATTCTACCTCCAACATTTTGAGGTTTAAAACCACAACACTGAATCAAATTATTTTTTATTCACTTTTATTTATTATATTTTGCAGTATTTAAATGTCTCAGGATAATTATTTGTTGACTCGTTTGTGTTGGGTTGTCGTACCTTCCCTGCAAACATTTGTTGGTAGGTTTACAGTGTTGTTCTTGACACCATACAGTACAATATTACTACTATAGTATTATTACAGTACAGTATTATAATTGTCTATTTGATTCATTAGTCTGTAACTTACTTATTACTCCTGTCATGCTGCTCCAGATTGAGCTTCGAGCGGTGTAGCATTTTGTTCTTTCTTTTCATGCAGCTTGTACCAGCAGCAGTCTGCGGCCCGCAGACATATTCACACTTTCCTCCTCACCGCATGGTGTTCATCAGGAACATCATTCAACTGTAGTTTGAAGCTCAGACAGGTCATCAGAAAGGCTGAGTTCAGAGAAAGAACACAGGACGTCAACCTCTGTAAAATATCCGTGTGTGTGCGTGTGTGCGTGTGTGTGTGTGTGTGTGTGTGTGTGTGTGTGTGTGTGTGTGTGTGTGTGTGTGTGTGTGTGTGTGTGTGTGTGTGTGTGTGTGTGCGTGCGTGCGTGCGTGCGTGCGTGCGTGCGTGTAGGTGTGTGTTCTACCATGGATCAGTGTGAGGACAGAGAGCAGGGAGTCCCTCCCTCTAAAAGGACTCTGTGTGGAGAACATGAGAACCAGACCAAAGCTCAGAGGTGAGACCTCCATCTTGAACTGTCCTCCACTCTTCTTCACATTATTTTACTCAGAGAGAGAGAGAGAGAGAGAGAGAGAGAGAGAGAGAGAGAGAGAGAGAGAGAGAGGGAGAGAGAGAGAGAGAGAGAGAGAGAGAGAGAGAGAGGGAGAGAGAGTGAGTATGTCTTTGTTTCAGTTCACATCCTGAAGTTGAACCCAGCTGTGTGTCCCTGAAGAGTGACCGGTCCAAGAACGACGCATTAAATTTCAGAACACAGTGAGTTTTATTTCCTGTTGTCTTCTGCCAAAACTTCTAACTGTCCAATAGTTCTCACTCAGAACCATCAGAGTTTGAAACTCTCGATTCTTCCCTTCATCCTCCAATCTTCCTCTTGTTTTTCCACTCAGTCTGTTCCTGATGCTGTGTTTGTTTTCAGCTCTGACTCTGAGTTTCCATCCAGCTGTGTGTCCCTGAAGAGTGATCATTCTATGTTTGAACCCATTTCATTTCAACCTGGAGCAGGAAGTGCTGATGAGGGGTGAGAATCAGTGTTTGTGTCAGGATTCATCATCATAACAGCAGCTTGAACAAAGTCAACATGTTTCTGCAGCGTCAGCCAGCAGAGCTCCCAGGTTCTCCGTGGAGGCTCCGCCCCTCAGCATCAAACACATCTGGACTCCATCTTTATGGTGAGAACAAGTCTCCATTCAACACTTTACTGTCACATCAGGGAGACAGAAGAAGTTGTTGTGACTTCCAGCTGAAACATGAAGCAGACTCTCAGCTTCTTAGATCCATTCAGGTCCAAAGTGAAACAGTCCAACCTTCATCCAGCTTCCAGCCTTCACTGATGCTGAAGCTGTTTCTGCTGGAGATCCACATGAAGTCTGACTCTGCTTCACATGTTGTCCATCCTGGATTTACACTCACATCTCCATCTGTCTAACTCCAGATGTTTCTCTGTTCCAGCTGCTGGAGGACAACATGGTGACTTTCATGAAGGAGGAGCTGAAGAAGATGAAGAAGCTCCTGAGTCCAGATTACCCAGCATGCTCAGAGAGTGAGAGAGAGGATGAGGATGAAGAGCAGAGGAGCAGCAGAGAGTCATTAGTGAGGATCACACTGGACTTCCTGAGGAGGATGAAGCAGGAGGAGCTGGCTGAGCGTCTGTGGAGCAGTAAGAGGATTTGATCTCATTTCACAGGATGGAGATGAAACAGAGAAATGTTTTCAGGTAGAACAGTGACTGGAGAGCAGAAAGAAGGAACAAAGTCCAAACAAAAGATCAGAGCTCGTTTCCAGATCAGACACAGACACTGTGAAACAGACAGAAGCAAGTAGAAAGTTCAAAAGAAGCACCAGAGTCATGTTATGTCCCAATTCAAGGAGCTCTGGGTAATCATGATTTGAGCCCCTCCAACACTCCTTGCTGACAAGAAGGCCAGCACGCGCCAGATTTAAACAGTAATGAAGAAAAGCTTTTTGCTTCCAGGAGATGAGCAGATTCAAATTCCAATAACTAAATGATAGTAAGAAAATCACAATTCCTAATTGAAACTCCTTCATTGAAAAACAGGAGAAAACAGGTGGAAGCGCCAAATCAAAGACCCCCCTCACTCTAATCTGGTGCTCAACTTCTGAAGCAAAACCTATGTACAAATTCACAATACAAAACAGTGTTGTCGACGCACCACACGCAACCAAGAACAATACCAAATGCCAATCTAGACAACACCAAAACAGAGCCGACAACCAACACAAGAACTGACAGAACCATACATATACATATATACATACACACAATTTTTTTTTTTTTTTTCCCTTTCACCCTGACGAACCACACTAGTGAACAGACCAGGCCACAACAGTAAAAGGAGGTGTAGGGAAGGAAGGAACTGCAAGGACACCACAAACCTTTTTTTTTCTGTTTTTGAGAATATAGCTAGTAGTAACTAGTAGTAAACTCGGGGCGTGCATCAAGAGAGGTCTGCTACAGATCACCAATAGTGTAACCACCACAAGAAGACAACCGAGGTAGGTAACCGAGTATGTGAAGAGTGATTAAAGATCACCGTGATCATAAAAATATGATGGGGATAGTGATGGTGATAGTGATCATGCATATATGACCTCTGACCCCTGAGAAGGCCAGAAGCAGGCCAGAGAGGCCCTCAGAGTCCAGACAGCCGGCGGTCATCACAGAGCCCGGATCCAAGTTGCTCCCACAGCCAGATGCCCACACTCTGGTCCAGAAATGGGGCAGAGGAAAGCCCCGGCCGGGGAGCCCGGCGGTCCCGGGTCCCGAGCCATGACCGGCAGGAGCCAGTTCACCCCGGGCGCCAGACGCCCGGGGCGGGCAGAGCCGAGAGCCCAAGGCCCAAGAGCCCAAGAGCTGACCCCCCACACAGGCGGAGGACCATGACCCACCCGGGAGAACCGGCCCACCCGGGCAGCTACCCACCCCAGGCCAGTACACAACCCAGCGCTCCGGCCACGCACCCCGAGATCGAGGGCATCACAAACCCTGGGGGGGTTTGGGATGCCCCCCGTCCACCCCCCAACCCACCCCTCCCACCCTGTCCTCTCCCACCTCACTCCCCCCCGCCCCAACCCAACACTCACACTGACACACACACACACACACACACACACACACACACACACACACACACACACACAACCACTCATCCCTAAACCAAACACACTCAAATTCTGACACTCACACACTCTCATGCACACGCAAGCAAGCACGTGCGCACACACACACCCACACACACACACACACACACACACACACACACACACACACACACACACACACACACACAAGTCAACCCTAACCCAAACACACTCACATTCCCACGTCATCCAACCGTCATGTCCTGTGGGAGACCCTCCCGGAAGGCAAGGGAACACCGAACCCCACATCCAGGCCCCCCCGCCACCCACAACCGCCGCCCCCACTCCCAAACCCCACCGCTGCAGACAGGTATGCACCCCCCAGAGCCAGCAGCCCCCCAAACCACAGCCGGTCCAAACCCCAGGCCTGTGGGGAAAACAACAGCCCCCCGCCCCCCCACCAGAAGGAATCCGGAAACGGGGGCGCAGAAGACCCCATAGCACCCCCCCCTGCTCGTGAGTGTTGATGGAGTATATGTTGTTTGCGATTAAAATTGAGGGGCAGTAACCACACCGTGCCGCAAGTGAGGCCAAACGAGCAGTCCCATCTACCTGAACAGCCCCACCCCCAACACGGCGCGCCAAGACTCCCAGATGTGTGTGTTTGTATGTATTTGGTCGTGTTAGATGACTAAGTGCAATTAAGACTGAGAGGCGAGCCACTGAAGGGTGCAGTGATTGGGTCCACTTAGATGGGCCTCTCCACCACACCCAACTTGATAAGCCCGCCTCCGAAAGCCCTACGTGTGTGTGCATGAGAGCGGGGGGAGAGGGGGGGTCCAGGGATGCCGCAGCACCCCCGTCACCCAGGAGCCCCCGGATGAAGGACAGGGCCAGGAGCGCCATCCCGCCCCCCCATATATACATACCCACTCATACAAAACATAGATACATACTCACACATACACACCCACACACATATACACATGCACGTACACGCACACCCACCTTCCCCAACCCCCTAACCCCCACAGCCCACCGCTACCACCCCCCTATCTACCCCCCACCCCCCGTCCGCCACCCCCCCACCCATCCACCCCACCCCCCTGTTCCCCACCACCACAACCACCCACCCCGATGCCCTGGATTCCGGGGCAGCAACCAGACACCAGGGCATGCACCGATCCAGGCCGCGGCAGCACGCCCGAGCCGACCGCCCCCCCCCAGCCAGGGGGGGGGCGGTCGGCTCGGGCTCACCCGTCAGCATGGTTTTCAACTCCCACCTCCGGGAGAGCTTCTCATAGGTCCTAAGGGAAGCTGGGGACATTGAGTCCCAGTGGACCATGTTCTCCACCTCTATTGTCGAAGAATCAGCTCTGAGCTGTGGTCGTAAGGCCGAATCCGGAGGTGGACACTGGAAGTAAGGGCTGCCGTCAAGCTGAAGAAGGAGTCCTATCGAGCCATGTTGGCACATGGGACTCCCGAAGCAGCTGGCAGGCCAGGCCAACTGCAGCCCAAATGGTTGTGGAGGCAAAAACTCGGGTCTGGGAGGAGTTCGGGGAGGCCATGGAGGAAGACTACGAGTCGGCCTTGAAGAAATTCTGGCAAACTGTCTGGTGCCAGGAGGGGAAAGGAGGTCTTCAACAACGCTGTTTACAACTCCTTGGTGGCAAGGTGCCGGGGGTAGATGAGATTATCCCTGAGTACCTTCAGTCTCTGGATGTGCAGGGACTGTCTTGGTTGACACGTCTCTGTAACATTGGTGGTGGGGGACTGTGCTTCTGGATTGACAGACCGGGGTCATGGTCCCCATGTTTGAAAAGGGGGACCGGAGGGTGTGCTCCAACTATAGGGGGATCACACTCCTCAGCCTCCCTGGTAAAGTATGCCAGGGTACTGGACAGGAGGATTCGACCGATAGTCAAACCTCAGATTCAGAAGGAATAATGCTGTTTTCATCCTGGTAGCGGAACAGTGGACCACCTCTATACCCTCCATAGGGTGCTAGAGGGTTCATGGGAGTTCGCCCAACCAGTTCTCATGTCTTTTGTGGACTTGGAGAAGGCGTTCGACCGCATCCCTCGTGGTGCCTTGTGGGGGAAGCTCCGGGAATACAGAGTCCGGGCCCCCTTGTTAAGGGCCGTCCGGTCTCTGTATGACCAGAGCAGGAGTCTGGTCCGCATTGCCGGCAGTAAGTCGGACCTGTTCCCGGTGCATGTTGGACTCGGGACAGGGCTGCCCTTTGTCACCGGTTCTGTTCATAATTTTTATGGACAGAATTTCTAGGCGCAGTCAGTGGGGCCGGAGGGGATTCGGTTTGGGGACCACAGGATTTCATCTCTGCTTTTTGCAGATGATGTTGTCCTGTTGGCTTCATCGAACCTGGACCTGCAGCATGCACTGAGGCGGTTCACAGCCAAGTGTGAAGCGACAGGGATGAGGATCAGCACCTCCAAATCCGAGGCCATTGTCCTCGATCGGAACAAGGTGGCTTGCCCTCTCTAGGTTGATGGAGAGACTCTGGCCCAAGTGGAGGAGTTTAAGTATCTTGGGGTCTTGTTCACGAGTGAGGGACGGATGGAGCGTGAGATTGACAGGCGGATCGGTGCAGCATCTGCAGTGATGCGGTTGGTGTTTTGGTGAAGAATGAGCTGAGCTGAAAGGCGAAAAATTGAGAAATGCTCTCAACCATCTTCAGCTGGTTCAAAATGCCGCAGCAAGACTTTTAACAGGGTCGAGCAGATGGTCACGCATTATGCCAGTTCTGTCTTCCCTGCACTGGCTCCTTATTAAATTTCGGATTGATTTTAAAATCCTAGTGTTGACTTTCAGAGCTTTGCATGATCAGGCTCCTACGTATCTATGTGATCTGCTTCAAACGTACTCACCTGGTCGCTCGCTCCACTCCTCTGACCAGAACCTCTTCTTGGTACCAAAAACGCGTTTTAAAACCAGAGGAGATGTGTCTTTTCAGGCTGTGGCTCCAGAACTGTGGAACGCCCTGCCTTTGTCCCTCCATGTGGCCGACACGGTTGACTCCTTCAACAAGCAGCTGAAGACGCTTTTATTTAATCGGGCTTTTAGTTGACTGGACGGTTCTGATGCGATTATTTGGCTGTCTGTTCTTAACATGTTTTATTTTGATATTGTTTTTTTTTTTTTTTCCTTTTTTTTTTTTTTTTTTGCACTGTGAAGCACTTTGTGATTTTATCTGTGAAAGGTGCTATACAAATAAAGTTTATTATTATTATTATTATTTATTGGTCAATCTATGTTCCCACCCTCACCTATGGTTATGAGCTTTGGGTCATGACCGAAAGGACAAGATCCCGGAAAGCGGCTGAAATGAGCTTCCTCCGTAGGGTGGCTGGGCGCTCCCTTAGAGATAGGGTGAGGAGCTCATTCACCAGGGAGGAGCTCGGAGTCGAGCCGCTTCTCCTTCACATCGAGAGAAGCCAGCTGAGGTGGCTCAGGCACCTCTTTAGGATGCCTCCTGGACGCCTCCCTGGGGAGGTACTCTGGGCATGTCCCACTGGGAGGAGACCCTGGGGAAGACCCAGGACACGCTGGAGAGACTATGTCTCTCGGCTGGCCTGGGAACGCATTGGGATCCTTCCGGAAGAGCTGGAGGAAGTGTCTGGGGACAGGGAAGTCTGGGCATCTCTGCTGAGACTGCTGCCCCCGCGACCTGGTCCCAGATAAGCGGTGGCAGATGGATGGATGTCCAAAGTCCGGCCATTCACTCACAGCGGTCAGATTTCATACGGCCAGCACCTTCAGTCTTATCGTCTGTTATTTATGATATGATAGCACTGTCAGAATAACTAAATCATGTGAAAGCTCAATGAAAATGTTATTGAGGAATTGAGCATCAAGACCTGCAGTGTGAGTCTTGATGTATGGCTTTGGCCTCCAGCTCCTGTGTACGCACTTCCACTTCCTTGAGTCTCAGCTCCTCTGCAGCCATGTTGGTCTTGGAGATGGGGAGTTCTGAGAAGGGGCTGTGCTGGAAGTTTTTTGTGAGTGCATGCTGAGCTGACTTGCTATAACCAACTGTAGTTTTCATACATCTGAGATGCGTGAGGGACCACGAATGCTTTAGGTAGAGATTACTGTGAGCGGTACGTAATTCCTGTTCTCCAGCCCCAGGTCAGGTCTCCAGAGCTGGATGGATCTCATTGAGGAGAAAAATCTCCACCACAACCCAAAAAAGTGGTCCAAAAACCATCTAGAAAGTGTTATCCCTGCACATCCAGAGGAACCAGAATAATTTTTTTTTGTTTTTTGTTGTTTTTTTTAATATGTCTTTCTAGGACGTTGTACAGATGTCTCGATGGGACATGGTAAGAATGTCTTGTCGGGACGTTGCATTGACGTCATTGTTTGACATCCAGAAGACGTCCTCAAAGGAGCCAGAACAAAACCCACTTCACAAAGAAACATGCCAAAGACATCTTTTCAACATCGATTTTGCATGTCCAATGTTGTCCTGATGAAGATGACTGTAACATCAACATCAACGTTGTTGTTTTCACTGTGATTATTTAATATGAGTACATAAAAATTAGGAAGTTCAAGTCACTTGAAAGAAAGGGGAACAGTTAAATCAGAAACAAATTGTCTTCCAAGTTATGTTTATTTTACGTCTACAGGCAATGATTACTGACAAGAAAGTTCTCCCTGAGTGCTGTGGTTATTCTCATGCTTACTCTAGAAAATACAAGCTCTTCTACAGATGCTGCCTTGAAGATGCCTGATCCCGTCAGATCTTGAAAGCTTAAGTAGAGTGGGGCCTGGTCAGTATACCTATGGGAGACCAAGAGTGAACACCAGGAAACCCAGGTGGATGCAGTGAGAGTGAGTGGGTGGTGGTATGAGGGGCCGATGGCCAGCTGTGTCTACAAACGTAGCTTATCACCAAATGCATGATAAAAAAAAAATTATTTTGTGATTACAGAAACCATATCTAAAATGAGAATAAATTTGATGTTGAAAAGACGTCCATAACAACCACATTTGGACACTTAGCCTTTATATAGAGGTCTTGTGGATGTCAAAACAAGACGTTCGGGAGACTTTGAAAAAACACGTTGTCTAGAGGTACAGTCTGCAACTTCATGAGAGCATAATTGGACGTGCAAAAATGATGTTGAAAAGATGTTTTTATAAGGTGAGTTTGTTCTGGTTCCTTTGAGGATGTCTTGTGGATGTCAAACAATTCCGTCAATTACACATCTTTTCTTTGAAATGAATAAGGTAAGACATAGGTATGCATCCCGATGAGACATCCGTACAACATCCAAGAAAGACATATAAAAACATAATTCTGGCACCTCTGAGGACATCTTGGATGTACAGAGAGAACACCTCATAGACGTGTTTTGGACCACTTTTTGCTCAGTGGGACACTTCCGATGTGAAATACATTCAAATACACTTACATTTGTTTTTATTTTCAGGAACTTCTGCTGCAGTCTGCAAGCAGAAGCTGAAATGTGGCCTGAAGAAGAGGTTCCAGTGTGTGTTTGAGGGAGTCTCTAAAGCAGGAGAGTCCACCTTCCTGAACCAGATCTACACAGAGCTCCACATCACAGAGGGAGGGACTGCAGAGGTCAATGAGGAACATGTGGTCAGACAGATTGAAACAGCATCCAGGACAGCAGACAGAGCAGAAACAATCATCAGACCAGGAGACATCTTTAAAGCCTCGCCTGGAAGATCTCAACCAATCAGAACAGTGCTGACACAGGGAGTGGCTGGCATTGGGAAAACAGTCCTGACACAGAAGTTCACTCTGGACTGGGCTGAAGACAAAGACAACCAGGACGTCCACTTCACATTTCCATTCACCTTCAGAGAGCTGAATGTGCTGAAGGAGAAGAAGTTCAGCTTGGTGGGACTTGTTCATCACTTCTTCCCTGAAACCAAAGAAGCAGGAATCTGCAGATTTAAAGACTTCCAGATGGTCTTCATCTTGGACGGTCTGGATGAGTGTCGACTCCCTCTGGACTTCCAGCACACTGAGTTCCTGACTGAAGTTACAGAGTCCACCTCAGTGGATGTTCTGCTGACAAACCTCATCAGGGGGAAACTGCTTCCCTCTGCTCTCCTCTGGATCACCGCACGACCTGCAGCAGCCAATCAGATCCCTGCTGACTGTGTGGACAGGGTGACAGAGGTCCGAGGGTTCACTGACCCCCAGAAGGAGGAGTACTTCAGGAGGAGGTTCAGAGAGGAGGAGCAGGCCAGCAGGATCATCTCCCACATCAAGACCTCCCGAAGCCTCCACATCATGTGCCACATCCCGGTCTTCTGCTGGATCACTGCTACAGTTCTGGAAAAGGTGTTGAAGAGCAGAGAGGGAGGAGAGCTGCCCAAGACCCTGACTCAGATGTACATCCACCACCTGGTGGTCCAGGCCAAAGTCAAGATGGTCAAGTATGATGGAGGAGCTGCCACAGATCCACACTGGAGTCCAGAGAGCAGGGAGATGATGGAGTCTCTGGGAAAGCTGGCTTTTGAGGAGCTGCAGAAAAGAAACCTGATCTTCTATGAACCCGACCTGACAGAGTGTGGCATCGATCTCAGAGCAGCCTCAGTGTACTCAGGAATGTTGACACAGATCTTTAGAGAGGAGAGCAGCCTGTACCAGGACAAGGTGTTCTGCTTCATCCATCTGAGCCTTCAGGAGTTTCTGGCTGCTCTTCATGTCCATCAGACCTTCATCACATCTGGAATCAACCTGCTGGAAGAACAACCCAAAACCTCCTGGTGGTCAAATATTTGGAGGGAGAAACCTAATCTCCACCATCTCCATCAGAGAGCAGTGGACGAGGCCTTGATGAGTCCAAATGGACACCTGGACTTCTTCCTCCGCTTCCTCCTGGGTCTTTCACAGCAGACTAATCAGAGTCTCCTTCGAGGTCTGCTGACACAGACAGGAAGTAGCTCACAGACCAATCAGGAAACAGTCCAGTACATCAAGAAGAAGCTGAGTGAGAGTCTGTCTGCAGAGAGAAGCATCAATCTGTTCCACTGTCTGAATGAACTGAATGATGGTTCTTTGGTGGAGGAGATCCAACAGTCCCTGAGATCAGAAAGTCTCTCCACAGATGAACTGTCTCCTGCTCAGTGGTCAGCTCTGGTCTTCATCTTACTGTCATCAGAAGAAGATCTGGAGGAGTTTGACCTGAAGAAATACTCTGCTTCAGAGAAGGCTCTTCTGAAGCTGCTGCCAGTGGTCAAAGTCTCCAACAAAGCTCTGTACGTATGGAGACATTTGTGTTTCTTTATTATTCAATCAATCAAAAAAAGTTTTGCAACCAAAAAAGAGACTTGAGACCAAAAAACATAAAGTTGCAAACAAGAAATAAAAGATCAAATGGAATAGATCTCAGACCAAAATAATAATAATTAGCTACTGTATATATAATAATAATTTGAGAGCATATTTACTTCAATCAAAACTAAGAATTTTTGCTTGCAAACTCAAAAGTTTTGCTTGCGTATCTGACTGAACCCAATGGGCGGGGCCAATGCTGGTGGAAGAGATGAGAGTTCCTATTGGTCGGCTTGGCCTTGCTCCACCGCCTGTCATCTGCCCACCTCTGTGCTGCTGCTGGCTGCTTCCGCGCTCGGCCGTTACACACTACAGGATTTTATTCAATCTTCCCCGAATAAGAGACCACACACTAGAAGACAAAAGAATAAAGATCGCACCTGATTTTCCTCTCCTGATCTTCTAGTGTGTGGTGTCGCTGTGGAACAGAACACACACTGGAAGATTCTTCATCAGAGAATCGGCTCCTCACTCTTCCAGATCTCACGTCGTCAAATGTGACTGTGCGGTTTCCTTCATTCCTGTGTTTATATTCATCTCCACTATTAATAACAAGCAAAGAGCTCATTCTCTCTTTGAGGTGATGTACATTCATTCATATTGGCTTTGTTCTTTCAGAGCAGCCCCCCTCAGAGCACACCAGGCAGACAGGCCTTATTCCACTGCCTGTCAGTGGAGCAAGGCCAAACCGACCAATAGGAACTCTCGTCTCTTCCACCAGCATTGGCCCCGCCCATTGCGTCCAGTCAGATTTGCAAGCAAAACTTTAGAGCTAGCAAGAAAGACTTTAGAATTCAAAACTCAAACTTTTGAACTTGCAAGCAAAAATTATTAGTTTTGATTGAAGTCAATTTGTTCTCAAATTATTATTTTCATCTCAGATCTGTTCTATTTGGTTAATCTTTTGTTTTTTGATCGCAACTTTGTGTTTTTTAGTCTCAACTCTTTTTTGTTTGAAAAGACCTTTTTTTGATTGAATACCGTAATAAAGAAACAAAATTATCTCCATATGTACATGGTTTAAGAACAAATATGTAGAACTGAGTCCATGAGAAACATTGATCTGGTTTTCATTGTTCTTCTTCTTCAGGTTGAGCAGCTGTGGTCTGTCAGAGAGAAGCTGTGGAGCTCTGTCCTCAGTTCTCAGCTCTCAGTCCTCCAGTCTGACACATCTGGACCTGAGTAACAACGACCTGCAGGATTCAGGAGTCAAGCTACTGTCTTCTGGACTGGAGAGTCCTCACTGTAAACTGGAATCTCTCAGGTCAGGATCCAGCTGCTGCTTGATCAGGTTGATGTTGGTGCAGATCATGTGGAGGATCTTCCTTCTTCCTTGTTGACTTGACGCCATGTTTGTGCCTCCAGTCTGTCAGGGTGTCTGGTCTCAGAGGAAGGCTGTGCTTCTCTGGTCTCAGCTGTGAGCTCCAGGTCCTCCCATCTGAGAGAGCTGGACCTGAGCTACAACCATCCAGGAGACTCAGGAGTGGAGAAGCTGTTTGCTGCAGTGGAGGATCCACAGTGCAGTCTGGAGACTCTCAGGTATGGACACACAACAGAAACTCATCATGTAGACTGAGACTGTCTTCAAAATGTCTCCGCTCAGTGTAAACAATGATTTTTATGACACAAGAACCAAGAAAACTTGAACCATGATGATAGATATGAGAGTTTGAAGCCTCTGTGATGTGGTTCAGACATCTGGACCTGAAGTTTGAAACATTTGATCAAACTGCTGCTTTTCTCTTCACTCTTAAAATCCTGATGAGAATTCATCCACTTTCCATTCAAACATTATCTTCTGGTTTTTCTGTGTGTTTTGGTTGAATTGAGACTTTTCTCCATGTGTGTGTTGGAGCTCGTTGATGAAGAGAAACAAAACTTCTCCTCTTCTCTGCCAAACTGAGTATTTCAATGAAAACTCCAGAAGTGTGAAGGATCCTTTGAAAGCTCCTTTTCCAGCTGTCTTTAGGAGGAGAGGAGCAGAAACATGCCAACAGGTTTCCTTCTTCATCACACTGATCCAAAGCAGCAGAAACACTTTCAGGCTCCAAACGTCTCCACAAAGACTTTGAACCAAGTTGAACCAATGAACTTTGAAATGAGTCAGTGTGAGCTGAAACATAACAGAAGGCTTCATTCATCACTTCATCTTCTTCAACCATCCATGAAAAGCTGACTGGTGTCCTGAGTGAAACAGTCCCAGAGTGTGGACTCAGAGCTCTTTCAGCCTGTTTCTGAGGAGCTCTGCTTCATGTTGAACAGCAGTTAGGACTCATGTTGGAGAGAAAACCTTCTGACTGTCTTTCTTCCTGCAGGGTGGACCATGGTGGAGAGCAGTGGTTAAAACCTGGTCTGAGGAAGTGTAAGTTTGACTAATGAGGACCAAACAACAAAGTGTCAGGAAGTCCAGAATGAAGAAATCCATCACATGTGTCAGAGGATGACTTTTCTCTCTTTCTCTCCATCAGATTTCTCTCAACTTGAACTGGACACAAACTCAATGAGCAGAAAACTCAAACTGTCCAACAACAACAGGAAGGTGACATATATGGAGGAAGTGCAGCCACATCCTGATCATCCAGACAGATTTGAAGACTGGGCTCGTCAGCTGCTGTGTAGAAATGATCTGAGTGGTCGATGTTACTGGGAGGTCGAGTGGAGCGGGTATGTTCATATATCAGTGAGTTACAGAGGAATCAGGAGGAGAGGAAACCGTAATGAGTTTCTGTTTGGATGGAATGATCAGTCCTGGAGTCTGATCTGCTCTTATCAAGGTTACTATGTCAGGCACAATGGCAGAAAAACATCGTCGTCCTCCTCCTCCTTCTCCTTCTCCTCCTTCTCCTCCTTTTCCTCCTCTGGTAGAGTAGGAGTGTATGTGGACTGTCCTGCTGGCTCTCTGTCCTTCTTCAGAGTCTCCTCTGACTCTCTGATCCACCTCCACACCTTCAACACCACATTCTCTCAACCTCTCAATGCTGGATTTGGACTCTGTTCCTCTGGTTCTTCAGTGAGTCTGTGTCCTCTGTAGGAAGGACGGTCTCTGTCTCTGACAGCAGTCCTGTCAGCACCAATCAGAGATCAGAGAACATCAGTGGAGTTCAGCAGGGTTCACAGACGGAGCCTCCAACACTTTGTAAATATGTGGTCAGTTTAAATTTCAGGATGTTTTCGAACCTCCTCAAGTCTTTGTCAGCAACAATGGAGACGATGAGGACAGGACTCTTCTCACAGTTTTGGTTTGTCTCTGTTTTGGACATTTGAGTGCAAATCATTTGCAAGTAACTAAAATTAAACGCTTCATTTTGTTTGTCATGTGTCAGCTGGCTTCAAGCGTCAATATCAGGTGTTTGTGTGGACACTGCAATGAATGTGACGGAGGAGAAGATATCAGGTTTCACGAGAGTCGTTCAATTAGATAATCCAGGTTCTGACCAGTGCCCAGGTTTCTGGGAGTAACGGAGTAAAAGTGGTCACAGGTTTGGCTTTCGGATCCATGGATCATCTCAGACAGCAGTGTTAGTTTAAGTAGCATCCAAGGCTGCAGTCATAGTGGTGTGTTGAGATAAGCAGTATCACGGATTACATGTAACAGCATTACGTATTTAGAATACAAAATAAGAGTTTAAATTTGGTGTATTCTGAAATTAATTTCCACAAAAAGGATTACTTTTAGGGATTGCTTTGTGGCAGTTGCTCCCAAACGGTGTGCCATGGGATTTTGTGACAACCACAGATTATTTTTGCAAATTCCAGTCCGAGCGGACAGTAAAACAACGAAATTGTGGACGAATACGACAATTTTTTAAGTCTGTCTTCCCAGTTTCCGGCAGAAGCTCCTGATTTGGTTTAGTAGGGCAACAGCTTCTTGCTTTGTGTTGGTTTACAGATCATACCGAGTGTGGAGCTTAAAGCAACACTAAGGAACTTTCAGTTTTCGTTGATTTTGGCGGCGCCAGTGGACAAAAGTGGTAGTGTTTTGCCTGACCGAATACTACAGTTCCCATGAGGACTAGCGCGTGGCGTCGTAAATTGCTGCTCCCGGTGGCATGCTGTCGGACTGAACTCGCCTACATTTGTTTCCAGGGGCTGTGTGAAGGATGGATAGCGACGAGGTAATGAATCTAAATGAATCTAATGGTGGCTAAACAATGTTATATCAAGATGTGACGCATGCCGTAAAGCAGTCCGCACATTTGGAGCTTTTTAGTGTGCAGGGTTCCTACCACCCTCCTCACAGCTGCTTAGTCCAAGTGAAAGCAATACTGACGCCCTCAGCCCGTGACAGAGGGGTCATTCAACTAGTTGTAAGTCGAAGTATCATCACAAAAGATATTAAAATGTTTTATTAAGGTTGAAAAGTTCCTTAGTGTAGGTTTAAAGCTCGTGTCCGGAGTTTCCATTCGTTTCCAATGTATGTATCATTTTTCAACAGAGCTTAAATGTGTCAGTCTGGTTCGATACTACAATATAATATTAGCATAAAGCAATATAAAAATGTATTTATGAACCCCGCCTTCGTCTCATAGACCCCCATGTTATCCGAAAAAGCGCCGGTCAGCTTCAGCCAATAGATTTCGAGCTTCCGCCTTGTCGTGCTGTCAGTCATGGTGTGGAGCAGCCAGAGAGCACGGCTGCTCGCCCAGCAGAGGAGAGTTAGCTACTCAGCAGCCGCTCCGCTTACCTCGGATATATCCATGGTCTGCTGAACATCCACCGTAAACAGATAAACATGGAGGATGCTGTAGGAGTCGGAGGCTCTCATTTTCACAAGACAGATAATAGCGTGCACAATTAAAGGGGCGTGGCTTGGTCTTCTTCTACAGTGTCTGTCTGTACAGAGTTGCAGCTCCACCTAATGGCCTGGCACAGGAACTACATGGTTTTGAGTGGTTTCATGAGGTCCTGTACAAACTTAAGCCCCAAATTATTCATATTCCAGGCAAATTTATGTTCAGTTACTTTTATTGAACTGGAAAGTTTTTTGACCAGAAATGATACAGGGTTCTTCCAAAAATTCATAAGACAATGTACAAGAAACACCATTGTGGAAAAAAAGTGTCATGTCCAGAATTATTCACAGGCTTGTCAATAATTAATAGAAAAGCCTTCATTAGCTATTACAGCTTCCTATGATTATTGAGCAGCTTTTTTCATGTCTCCACTGGTATTTTTGATTGTTCATATTTAAACAATGAGCTCTAACTCCTTTGTTTTCAGCATGTTGTCCATTTAGTCCTCATAGCATGTCCCTCTCAAGAGACACCTGTCTCCAGGGGACACTACCGCTTGGATTTTAGGACGTCCTCTCATTAGAGGCTTTACTCAAAACAATTGCAGAAAAAAGTATTTTAGAATTGAAAAATATATAATTTGAAATATTATTAATATTTACAATATAGCATACATTTCAATGCTGATACAAAATGTTACATTTGAACTTTTTAGTTCAGGACCATGGACAGCGCAGACTCCCTGCATTGACAGTTCTTTGTGCTTCATTTCTGCAGTTTTCTTTGCCTCGTTTTTAATTTTGTGACCTGTCTGGTTTCAACGCTGCAACTGCTGCTTTGATGATGTTATGAATTAATTTTTTAAATAATTTAGTTTTTTTTGTCACATTTTCTTTTTGTATTAATCAATAATATGCAAATTTGCAGATATTTTACATGACATGAGTGATAACTCATGTTATCAAGACTTTTTGCCATGTAGGTGTGTCTTGAGATTCTCACTTGTCCTTTGGTGTGCCTTGGACACAAAACATTTGGCAACCACTGCACCTGACCAATCTGAAGTGAGCTAAAAGTAATCCGAAAGTATTTAGAATGCATTCTGAATCTGTTTTGACAATAACCTGATGTGTCTCCATATTTTCCTTCATTGATTTTTTTTTTTTTTTTTTTACTTTATTTCAATCAGCTCAATTCTGTGCCATATCTTACCTATTGTGTATTGTTTTGGATTTTTATGGAATTGAAACATTTTCTTGATTGTCTGATCTGATTTCTTCTAATGCGGAAAAAAAAATCTTTTGGCCTTTTGGATAAACAACTTTTGCTTCTATTGTATGTTTTGAAGGGTTTTATTTTTGGATGTTTTTGATGCTGTGGAGAAACATTATTATTCGTGGCTGCAGCTGTAACTGGAATTACCTTAATTACAGTCAATAAAACCATATCACTGATTGACAGGTGTGTGTGGCTGTGTGGTTTTCTGAGCATCTGAGGGAGTTACTGTCAGAGTCCTCCCCCCTGACTGGGTCTCCAATCCTGTCCTGTAGTCCTTGTCTTTCTGCCTCACCTCACGTTCCAATTTTTCAATTATCGTGTCTTGTCTCTGCCCTCTGGCCAAGCCGACTCAGTGTCGTCTCTGTCATCTCTCTGGGTTGGTTCGTCTTTCTTTCTTGGCTTCCTGGGTTTCCATGCTCTCGTCGTGTGCCCCCACTCACCCTGCACCCTCCTGTGTCACTGTTCTGGACTTCATGGATCCGGACTTCATGCTGAACCTGTCGAGCTGTCATGTCCTGTGTGAGTCTGCTTTGGGGTTCACCCTCGCTCGAGACACATCTGCCTCATTTTAAGGCTTCAACATGTTTTATTGTTCCAAGCAGAGTTAATTTGACGCCAAGGTTATAATAGTTTCAGATTTTTCATTTTAGTTCAGTTTCAGCTAGTTTTGACTGATTCAAAATTATTGCGTGAAATTGATGCAAGAATTTTTTATTTCATTTTAGTCTCAGTCCCTCATCAAGTCACATGTTAGACTTTGTTTGATTTGGTTTTAATTCAAATTTAGTCCACAGCAATCCGTGCTAGTTTTAGTTTCATTTTAGTCATTCAGTATTTTGACAGTTTTGTCATAGAAACGCAAACATTTTTCAAAATTGCAAGAATCACTGTGCTTGATCTATACTAAGAATGTACCTTATCACTCTGGTATAAGTGTTTGAGGCCTGTTAAAAGAAAGTTAAATGCATAACCACGTTTTCTTCACAACTTGTAGGTCTGTGTCTTTGAAGAAAGTTCAATAATAAGTAGAATAAAGCTCCAATCTTCTTAAGATATTAGAAGAAGTTTGTAACAGTTTTACTTCTTTTGCCAATTTTAAATGAATATTTTCTCAGTGTAACGAACGAACAGGCTGTTTTTTAGAGTAACTTGGCAGTGCACTTTACACTGAACACTTTCTTCTCACTCAAAGCACTTTGAAATGCACACAGCACTTTGGAAGAAAGTTAATTTGCATGTAAAAGAAAAAGGAATTGCACAACGATTGTCATTTTAAAATGATCTATTTATTGAAAGCTGTATGTTGCCTGTGGGACCGGTCACGGTGTGTCACCTGCGGTGATGGCGGCAGACCTGCAGAGACAAACATGACAAATGAAATTGTAGGATGTGTAATGTATGTGACTGTTTTTTAATTGGCTTTTCTTTTAGGTGTTGGTGTGCATGCAGTGAATGTGAGAAGGTGTTGGGTGTGTGAGTGTGGTGAAGTGTGTGATTTTTACTCACCTTCTGCTGTTCTGTACAGGAGTGGTGTCCAGCCAAAAAATTCCCTGGGCAATCAATGAAGGTTCCGGGCTGGACCAAGAGTGGGAACGGGCGGGGGGTGGTTTCATAGATTTTAGGTATAGTTTAGGATTTCATTTATTTATTTGGGTAATTAGTTTTGTTTATTTTTAAGCATGGGTTTTGTTCTCTTTACATTACTATAATAGTTTTGTAGTGGAGGATTTTAACATAGTTTTAGTGAACTTATATTATGTTTTTACACCTCTGGAGTTTTTATGGTCCCATTTAAGCTCAAGATTCAAGATTGCTTATTTATCATATACATGTTCAACACAGGGTCGACAGTGCAATGAAATGCTTAGGATTATAGAACCAATGACTCGCTGAGAGTAAGTACTAATAACATGCAATAATAGTACAGGATAATGCAAGACAAATTAAGCGAACTATATAATAGCATATAGCGCATAAAACAGGTTATTGCACAGGTCATAAATAGCACTGACAATGAGGTAGTTGCTTCCATTATACAGTTGAATAGTGCAACAGTAAACATATAATGCAGGGTGGTTTGGTGCAGTGTTCTGGAGAACCCAGTTTTATTGGGAGTATTGTTGGGAGTTTAGTAGTCTGACAGCTTTGGGGTTGTAGCTGTCATTGAGTCGTTTAGTCCATGCTGGTAAGCTCCTGTATTGTCTACCAGAGGGTAGCAGATGGAAAAGTCCTTGTGCTGGGTGAGTATGGTCCTTGGTGATGCTGTGTGCCTTACGCAGACCACTGCTGTGGTGAATGTCCTGGATGGAGGGGAGACTGCTGTCAGTGATGTCCTCTGCCGCTCGCACCGCCCTGTGTAGTGCGTTTCGGCTCTGAGCAGTGCAGTTCCCATACCGCACTGTGATGCAGCCTGTCAGAAGGCTCTCGATGGTGCACCTGTAGAAGTTTGTCAGGATGCTGATGTTCATACCAGACTTCCTCAACTTCCTCAGGAAATAGAGTCTCTTGCCCCTTTCCCACTGCAACTAGCAGGTCGACCCGTGTCTGCGACCCGCTAACTATCGCCTTTTTAGACGCCTTTCCCACTGCCTGCAGACCCGCGTCTCACCGCCTGCTGGCGAGCCGCGTCGCAGCATTTTCCCACGCTGATGGTGTCCCACGTTGATGACGTCATCTGCGCGACGGAGCACAACGAAAGTAAACAATGCAGCGGAACACAGTCCCTGTACCACAGTCACAGTACCTGTAGAAGAATCTCCTCTTCCCCACGGATCAGGAGAAGCTCCCTGGTCTCGCTGTCTTGCCAATGCTGGGTCATCTTGACAAAGGATATTTCACGCTGTGTCCAGAAATAACTAGCAAGCTAACGTAGGCACGCTGCGTCGACATCATCATGTAAGTTCCCGGATGTGTCCCTCCCACTAAAAACTGACCCGGTAAATTCCCGGGTCGATTGCACGGTCAAACGACCCGGGTCGAAATGTCGGTAAAACCCTTTCCCACTGCCATGAGGAGCCGATTGTGAGCGGGTCGTCTTGTACCCGGAAGGTTGGCGTTTCGATCCCCGCTCCCGCAGGTGTAAAACTGGCATTGTGTTCTTGGGCAAGACTCTTCACCCGCCTTGCCTAAGTGTGAGAGTAGTGTGAGAGTGAATGGTTGGTGGTGGTCAGAGGGGCCGATGGCGCAGACTGGCAGCCTCGCTTCCGTCAGTCTGTCCCAGGGCAGCTGTGGCTACAGCAGTAGCTTACCACCACCCAGTATGGAGAGAATGAATAATGCGATGTAAAGCATCTTTGAGTGTCCAGAAAATGTCATGTCCTCCGCCTCAGCCACCACTTTGGAGCAGCATTGTGCTGTTTCTCCTCCTTCCCCCTCCCTTTCTGTTCCTCAGGTGGGCGTGTCTTGGTGCATGTGAGCAGGAGGCTGGGCCGGTGCAATCAGCTGAGCTTCACCTGTGGCAGAGTGGCCTGATCACCTACACCTGGTCTTTCCCCTATTTAACCTGACGGGTGGTGCCACTCGATGCCGGACTGTCTTTTCACCACAGTTAGTCGCTGTCCAGAGAACATGTTCAGCTCCTGTTTTTGTTGTCTTTTTGCACCTTGTTAACTCCTCTCTCCCCTTCTCCAGTCTGTAGCCGCCTCTGTGCCGCCTGCGCCCCCCTGGGACAACAGCACGGGAGCTCAGCTCACAGCCAGCCTCTCCAGACCGCCTCCGAGACCCACCTTGACCGCCCACCGCTCTGCTCGACACCTTGTGGGGACCTTCCTCCCCTCTGCCGCTCGACTGCGAACTCTGAAGCTCTTCCGTTGGATTACTCCTGTTGGAGTTGAACTGCTACTCAAAAATTTCTGCGAATAAACATCATCCTAACCTGCCAACCTGCTTCTGCTTGCTTTCCTGCACTTGAGCCTCAGATCCACGCCCCATAACAGGAAAGTGCTATATAAAACCAATGCATTATTATTATGTAGATGGGGGGATGCTGGTCTATTCACTGTCTCCTGAAGTCCATAATCATCTCCTTAGTTTTGCTGACGTTCAGGGAGAGGTTATTTTCCTGACACCTGGTGGTCAGAGATTTGACCTCGTATCTGTAGGTGCTCTAGTCGTCGTTAATGATGAGGCCTGGGATGGTGGTGTCGTCAGCAAACTCGAGGATGATGTTGGGCTGTGCCTGGCGGTGCAGTCGAGGGTGAACAGGGAGTACAGGTGTGGACTGGGCTGTCTCAGTCCTGAGGACGAGTGTGGAGGAGAGATGACTGTCGATTCTCAAAGCCTTTGGTCTGTTGGTGAGGAAGTCCCATATCCAGCAGCAGATGGATTGCTCCAGGCCCAGGGAGGTGAGCTTGGTGACCAGTTTGGAGGGGATAACTGTGTTGAATGCCAAGCTGTAGTCAGTGAAGAGCATTCTCATCTCGGTGTTTTTCCTTTCCAGGTGGCTGAGGGAGGTGTGAACTGCCAGAGCAATGGCATTGTCTATAGACCTCTTTGCTCTTTACGCAAACTGCAGGGGGTCCAGGGTGTCAGGAAGGGAGCCACATATGTGTCTTTCAGTGATTTGCTCAAGGTCAAGGTCAAGGTCAAGTTAATTTTTATAGCACATTGAAAATACAGTAAACACTGCCCAAAGTGCTGCACATGTTAACACCATAAAAACAATAGAAAAATACAAAAATTTAAAACAATAACATGCAAAAATGTCCAGCTCAGCTTGTGTTGAAGGCCATTGCAAATAAATGTGTTTTTAGCAATGACTTAAAACACTCGATGGATGAAGCAGAACGAATGTTCAGAGGGAGGTCATTCCAAACATTTGGTCCAGCGACCCTGTCACCTCTGGTTTTCAGTCTCAAACGGGGACAGGTTAAAAGCAGCTGGTCACATGACCGCAGGGCTCTTACAGGACCGTACAAACACAACATTTCTGACAAATATTCAGGGGCCAGACCATTCAAAGATTTAAATACAAGCAATAGAATTTTGAATTGAATTCTAAAAGAGACAGGGAGCCAATGAAGTGACTGCAGCGCAGGAGTAACATGATCAAAACGCCTTCTCCCTGTGAGGAGGCGAGCTGCTGCATTCTGTACCAGCTGAAGGCGACGAATGGGTGAAGCAACAAGACCATAATACAGGGAATGGCAATAATCCAGACGTGCTGTAATGAATGTATGAATTAGTTTTTCCAACTGGTCAGAGGGCAAGTAGGATTTCACTTTGGCGATCAGTCGCAGCTGAAAGAAGCTCGCTTTCACCACAGCACTGATTTGCTTCTCTAGTTTAAAAGAACTATCGATCATGACGCCGAGGTTCTTTACACAAGAACTGTGAGGAACTCCAAGGTCAAAGGCAGGAACAGGTTCACCAAACACAATTACTTCAGTTTTGTTCTCATTTAGGTTCAGAAAATTTAATTTCAACCAATCTTTCACTTCAGACTTCCTTCAGACAATTTTGAAGAGACTGGAATGAGCCACTTTCAGATGGAAGCAGCATGTAGATCTGTATATATCATATCTGCCTGGGGACTACGGATGTAAATTAGCCTTGTGGCTATTATCCGGCATATTTACGCCTGTTTTGTTTTGGCAATGCAGATGTTTATTAATGTGCTCTGTCCCTGTCAAATAAATAAATAAATAAATAAAAATAAATAAATGTAGGGCTATATCGGGCAAAACAATGAAATGAAATTTGATGTTTTCTAAAAATTGAGCCAAGTGGCAACAAATATAAAGAAAACAAAATCGGACCTAGTATGGAGCCCTGGGGAACTCCCCACGTAAGCCCAGCTTTGGCAGATGAAAAAGGGCCGACGTTCACAGAAAACTGTCTCCCAGTAAGACATGACCTGAACCATTCTGAAGCAGTGCCTTTTGTTCCAACACATGATTCCAGTTGCGATAATAAAATCTCGTGGTCCACAGTATCAAAGGCTGCAGTGAGATCTAAAAGCACCAGGACAGCTGACTGACCAGAGTCCGTTGTTAATGCAGGAAGAAGCCTGGCAGAAAAATTACTGTTTCAACCAAAGGGGATGAGTTATTAACAGATAAAAACCCAAATTCCATGTTTCTTTAAGGTACTGACGAATTGGAAGTCATAGAAAGTGTTAATTCTAATAACAAAATATCAACAGACGGTGATTGTATTGACGTAGTGATTGTAGTTTTAAAATGTTATTATGGGGTTTTCCAAGCCGAAAGCCTGCATTTTTTATTTATTTTTTTTATTTTATAATTTCAAACAGCACAATTCAAATATACAGCCAAAGTTGTACAATAATAATGTCACACCATTTCAACAGACCTGTTTTTTTTTTATCTCCCACAATTCTCCAAAAGCCTCAAGAAAATCTTGAATAGCATCTATCCCTTCATTTTCTACCACTTGTCCTTTTCAGGGTCGCGGGTGGCTGGAGCCAGTCCCAGCTGCAGCGGGCAAGGGCGGGGTACACCCTGGACAGGTTGCCAGTCTGTCGCAGGGCTAACACAGATAAACATACAACCATTCACACAGAGGGGACATTTAGGGTGACCAATTAACTAAATTGCCCCGAGGTGTGATTGGATCTTGAATAGCAGATTAGATAAACTCAGAGACAAATGCAACTTACTCTCAGATAGTAAATATGGATTTGGAGCAAACAGGTCAACATCACTACCTCCAACTGAACTTATTGAGGAAAACACAAATTCTGTAGATAATCAAAATAACTCACGACTGGGGGTTTCATTGATTTGAAAAAAAAAAAACAGTTTATACTATAAATCATTACATATTAATCAATAAACTGGAGAAATTTGAAATCAGAGAAGTTGTATTGAGCTGGTTAAGAAGCTATTTTGTGGAGACAGGGTTGCAGTGTTGGGACCCAAACTGTTTATTCTGTGCATCAAGAACATCTGTACAGTTTCTTATATGGTGAAATTTACTTTATTTGCCAGTGACACGAGTATTTTAGGAACTGATGAGGATGTTCAGCAACTTTTTGAATTAATCTCCTCAGAGTTGCAAAAATTTAATTGTGGTTTGATCAAAATAAGTTATCATTAAATCAATGTACAACAAAAATGATGATTTTTGGAAAACGTAGAATAGATAATCAGGTGTAGTTGTAGAAGGGTAAATCAAAATAATGCGATTCACCCCAAGAGTTTTGATTGATGACAAAATTTGCTGGAAACCTCACATAAATCTTATTCAAAACGACATATCCAGAAGTGTCTCAGTCCTGGCCAAAGCGAGGTACTTACTAGACCACAAATCTCTCTATATTCTGGACTAGGGCTCTGCAACCTGCGGCTCTTCAGCCCCTCTGTAGCTCCACGAAGCTTTCACATAAAATGTTCACTATTCTGAACTGTAGTTAAAACGTCATGAATGCATCATGAGATATAGTTTTTGTTTGTGCATCAAAACCAAGTATGAAACTTCATGAGCTGCATTCACCTCATTTTAATGGTTAAATGTTCTTTATGGCTCCTGTTGAGGACAGAGTTTTCCTCCCTCTGGTGCCGGGCCGGGCTCCCCTCCGATTGCTCCCTGAACCTTATAGATTCTTTTCTTGGATCCAAATAGAGTGCAGAAATAAAGAGTCCCAAAGCAGATTTCCAACGCTGATTACAATTTATTTGTGCGAAGCCTCTCGACAGAATTCTGGTCCTCTGTGTTCCTAGTCTGTCCTCGAGCAGCCGTCACTGACAGAGTCAGAGTAAAAATGCGAAGTCTAATCTAATGCGTGTGTATTCTACTGGCTCACACATCACTGCAGCTGGTTTGGTCTGGTTGGTCCTCTGCTTCTTGCGCACTGATGTGGATATGGTGTTCTAACACAGCTGCTCCGTGCCTGATAAGGAGTTATCTTCCTGCACAGAGACACTCAGAAGTCTTGCATAAACATTTGTACATCTGATTAGACGAGCAAGGTCATGTGAGTTCACAAGCTGATTACAGCTTATCAAAAGCTACACAAGCAGTTGTACAAGCAAGGCTATATGCATTCATATTATTGTACTTTTCCACTAGAGTATTACACTCGAATAAATTGTAAGTATTCCCACAAATCAGCCTGTTGGCCTAAAACAGATTTTAGGCCAACAAAATTAACATTCCTGCCAAACATACATTTCTGCATGGTCTGCAATCATGTCTCTAAATATATGAATAAATAAATAAATAAATAAATAAATAAATAAATAAATAAATAAATAAATAAATAAATAAATAAATAAATAAATAAATAAATAAAGCCATGTTCAGACATGCAACAGTTTAAAATAAAATAGTGTGATAAGTGTTGATACTCAATCTCCTTGGTGGATCACTCAACAAAACTCGGTGGACCGCTCGGTTAGCGGCCCGGAGAGCAGCTTTCATGGAGCGATGAAACCTCTCACAGAGGCCGTTGGCCTGGAGGTGGTACGCGGTGGTACGATGGAGCTTGACTCCTAAACTCTCTGCCACGGCATTCCAGAGGTCGGACCTGAACTGTGAACCCCCAGAACTGTGAGTCCCCAGGGCTCCCTTGAAAAAGAGGTTTTTAATCTCAACGGGACTTTCCTGGCTAAATAAAGGTTAAATAAATTTAAAAAAATAAGATAACCGCGGTCAGAGGAAAGGTCGGCTGGAGTGCCAGAGTGGGCCACGTGGGGGGGACGGCCTCGGGCCAGCGTATCACTGTGTCCACCATGGTGAGGAGGTGCGTGAAACCGTGCGACTGGAGCAGGGGACCCACCCAGTCCACGTTAACACGATTAAAACGTCTTTCAGGAACAGAGAAACGCTCCAGGGGAGTCTTTGTGTTTCGGTGCACTTTAGCACACTGGCAGGCTACGTTTGGTTTTGCTCACTCCTGTTTCACAGTCCTGCCAGCTGTGACACTTAGTTCGATGAGGATAAGCTGAAGTTGTGGATGATGTGAATTGTGTAATTGCGTGAAAGAGGGAAATACTGGTCACAATCATAGAGGAGCCATCGTGATTTTCTAGTCATTAGTCATGTGGTGAATGATAAATGGACGACACTTACGCTGCTTGAGCAGAGCCCAAAGCGCTTCACACCGAAAATCACATTCACCCATTCACACACACACATTCACACACTGATCAATTAAACAACATAGCAGAAAAGGATAATATAATGATATTCAATGAACAACCAAAGGGTTTAAAAAAATGCACGTACAAGTCCAAGAAATGGAGAATTTCTGAAATACAGAGCGAAGGAGGCAGACAATAAATTTAAGAAATATCAAAAATAGGTGAACTAACATTAATATAATGAGACCATGTAAGAATGACTCTTATGATAACATACTTGAAAATAATAAAAATAATTTTCCTTTTAACAACCTTTTCTTGTCTTTTGTTTAACTCCTAAATTAAATTTATTTGAAACAGCTCAAAGATGTTTGTTGTCCACCCTGTTATAGCAGTTATTTTTTTCATATTAGACACTTCTTTGTGTTCTGTTAATTGAGGCTGACATGCCAGCCTGAGAGAAGCACATATTCTGGGTCACCTGACATCAAATGTTACTGAAATTTTTCTCCTTTTCTACTGGAATGCTTCTACATTTCCACATACACACTGAAAATTAAAATTTCAGGCTCTGCCTCTCCTCATGTAGAGTAAACAACAAGAACACGTGATTTCTGAGAAACGGCCCCTCCTCCTCTGAGTACCTCAGATCTGAAAACTTTGTTTTGGTCAGATCTGAGAGAAGGACGGAGAGGAACACAGAGCAGCTTCTTCTCTCCTCAAGTTAGATGTGAAGAGAGTTCAGGTGAGAATCTGTCAGCTCTTTTAAACCAATTTTGAACTCTGTTCTTTGCTTTTTTTTTTGTTGTTGCTTTGACCGAATTCTTTTGAAGCAAATTAAGTATTCATACTTTCACTTTCAGTTTCTGTTGGGAGAGGGGGATGGGGGGGGGGGGGGGGGGGGGGGTGTTGTCGTTGCTTCCAAAGCATATTGTGGAATATGTTTCAAGATGAAGTGATCATAAATCACTGGGTTTTCAACTTCTGTTCGTGTTTATTACATCATATTTGGAGGACTCACAGACACATATAGAACAAAATGAACTCATAAACAGTTCAGGCTGATTGAGGTTTTTATTGAGAGAATTGGTTTAAAGATTTATATTGCAATTGATAGTTATTGATATTGTTGTTGCATGATTATGATCATCATTATTATATTGTGTTGTTTTATATATATATATATATATATATATATATATATATATATATATATATATATATATAAAATCGCCTTTATAATTAATCTTGCTATTATAATTTAAATATTGCTATTATAATCAATATTGCCATTGTCATATTAATTATATTATATTATATTATATTATATTATATTATATTATATTATATTTAGGGCTGTCAAATGATTACACATTTTTATGAGATTAATCACAACTTAAAAATTAATTCATCATGATTAATCACAAATAATCACAGTTTCCAACTATGTCTGAAATATACCCTTTTTTTACTGTATTGCTTTAACAAAAAAATGACAGGACATGATTGTACAAATTGAACACATGGTGTGTTTATTTAAGGCTCAAAATAAAATAGATATATTCAAAAACTAAAACATGCACACCATCACAATGTGTGTGTGTGTGTGCAGCGCTCCCTCTGCAGTCCCTCTGAACTCGGCTTTTGGCAGGAGTTACTTTTTCAGTTCTGTAACAAATGTAGTCTCACAACAAAAGTAAAACAAATAAATACCACACTTTTTTCTTCCGCAATTAGACAGGCCCATCTTCGCCAGTGTTTCTTTTAGTGTGGAAAACTGAAATCTGCTTGAACATTTTTTTAATCAAACAAGTAGAACATTTTCTTTCACTTTTCTTTTTTCCAATTGCTGAGGCAAACTAACCTCACATTTTCTGAAAGCAAAGCTGACTTTTTCTTTAGCACATCACCTCTCAAGTCATCCACTCTCTTTCAGATTCTTTTCGCCAGTTGCTCAGGCAAACTAATTTGTTCACATTTTCTGAACGTAAAGCCGACCTCTTCTTGTTCACAATGTGACCTGCAACTGAGAAGAGTCTTTCGCTGGGAACTGTGGAAGCTGGAGTGGATAGATACTTGCGAGCAAGTGGGGCCAGCTTGTCATGGGTACCCGAATGAGACGCCCGCCACTTCAAGGGGCAGTCCTCCAATCCCATGGTAGGCTCTGCTCTGCATCTGGGTATGTCTCTGTCCGGTTGTACCTCTTCAGATGATGATTCTGAATCTGAGCCCACCTGCAGAAGGTTGAATTTCTTTTTGGGTGGCCCATCATCAGATGTTTGTGGAGACCTTTTGGGTGATTCTTCACGCAGCATCCGCCCCAGTGTGGTCCACACCTCCTCTCTGTCGGTCTTGGGCAGGCTCTTCAAGTCTTTGAAACGTGGATCAAGCGCTGTCGCAATCTTGAGCCAGGCATTGTTGATGTTTTCTTGGCGTGAGCCTCAGTCTTCCTTGAACTTGTTCTTGAATCGCACCACATATGCAGGGTCCTCATCAGAGACTTCCATCTTTCGGTGCAAGTGGCAGAGAGCAGGTCGTACAATAGAGCAGGAGACATCGGCCTCCCCACCCAGGAGCTCAGTCACATACCTGTAAAGGAATAACACAGGGAAAGAGAGAGAGACAGGCGGAGAGAGAGAATTATAGAGAGGAAGACACACACACACACACACACACACACACACACACACACACACACACACACACACACACACACACACAAACACACACACACACACACACACAGCAAGGGAGAGAGAGGAGGAGTGAGAGAGAGAGATATTATTAGAACAGGAGTAAGCAATCCACTTCTAAAGGTAGATTAACGTTTTACTTAATTCTGTTTATTTTAGCCTACAATCAACAGACAATAATATAATGGCTGGTTTACCTGCAGGGCTCTCGGAGTAACTCCAGCCTCTGGAGTTTATCCCATTTTGCTGGTGTTGGCAACACAAGCTCATGCTCCTGCTGATCCAGGGTCAGTGTGACAGCCGCTTTATTCCTTGACAAACGCTTCACCATTTCCAGCGTTGAGTTCCACCGTGTTGGAACGTCCCAGATCGGCGGCTCTTCCTTCTGTCCCAGTGTCACTTGCTGTGCTTTCACCTCTGCTGCATTTGCTGGGCTGTGTTTGAAATGACCCACGATTTTGCGTGCCTTGGCTAACACATTTACAAAGCCGCTGTCAGCGAGGCTCACCGTGACACTTCTCTGCAACATATGAGCAACACAGGCCACGTGCTCAAAGTGTGTCAGCCGAATGGCAGCTGTCATGTTGCGTGCACTGTCAGTCCCGATGGTTGTAGTTTTCCATTCAATATCCCACTCACGTGCAACAGTTAGGAACTGCTCTTTACATGCCTCTGCAAAGTGGCGCTCTTCTGTTTTCACTGTGGTGAGAGCAAAGGATTTCATTTCCCATGCGTCAGTGATGTGATGTGCAGTTACCATTACAGAGGTAGTTGTTGTTACTCACTGACGTCCAGTGGTCTCCTGTCATGGCGACACATTTGGCTTGAGCCAAAACCTCTTTCCTTTTCTCCTTCTCAGTGCTATAGAGCTCGTGGATTTCTGTCATGACCGTGGCTCTTGACGGCGGCTTGTAGGACGTGTCCTGGGACGCCACTTTCAGAAACCCTCGTCCTCGACTATGCAAATGGGTCGACAGTCTTTTGCAATCCATTTGGCAATGGTGTTAGTCAGTTGATCTGAGGTAGCCTTACTTCCTGCCCTGCATTCATGCAGTGTGCTCTGGCACAATCCACTTGTTGAACTGGAAGCTCCAACAAACGCATGCTTAGCGTTAGCATGGTACTTCAAGCTTGAACAGCTTCGGTGGAACTGAAACTCCTTCTTGCGTATCGTGCAAACCACTTTTTGTTTGTTGACTGTTCCATCTTTGTTCTTTTTGGAATCAAAACCATCCGTGGGGCCAGCCGGCTTATCTCCCTCCATCTTGCCTTCTTCTGTTTTTATTGCCTCCAGTCAGAGGTGAGGCTTCTTCTTTGATGTTTAAAGGGGCACAGCGCAGTTTTAAATATTAAATTTTCAATTATTCACATCCACACACGTTTTCACCTTTGCCTGATGGGCAGCAAGAGCTATTTTTGCAAGGTTGCAGTCGCTCCTATTTTCCTGTGCAGCGCACTGAAGGAACAGCAATATGAGTGATTCGGGTACGAATCGCTCTGAGCATGACGTAATGCGCGCTCCCGCTGGCCTGGTAATCCTTAAGTTTCGATTTGTCCGCCATTACTCCGCCAGACGCTTAGCAGCAACAACTGAGCAGGACTGAGGATGGAGCTTCCAGAAAGTAAGAAAAGACCAGCTTCTAGCACTGCCACAACTCCAGCACAGACCCCACCAGGCAGAAGAAACTTACATTTTACTCAAGCGCTGCTAAAAGAGTGAGGAAGGAGTTCCCGTCTTCTGTTCACGTACACGGGCACAAGCCACAGACACGAGCTTTTCACTAAGCTGCAGTTACGCCTAAGGCCTGCAGGGGTTGGTGTTTCGCATAAAACGAGCAAACTGCGCTGTGCTCCTTTAATGCAGCTTACATCCCATGCGGGTGCACTACCGCCATCCGCTGGTAGAGGTGAGGCTTGTCATGATGTGCATGTGTTAGACTGCATTCAAAATTTTATTGCAATTGATTACATAAATTAATTAACGCCCTTAACACGTTATTTTTGACAGCCCTAATTACCTCCGCCAGGAGGTAATGTAATCATGTGGATTTGTGGATTTGTTGGTTGGTTGGTTGGTTAGCAAGACCCTGGAAAAAGTAATGGACGGATTGCAATGAAACTTTGTGGAAAGGTGGGTCTTGGTCTAACTTAGAATTGATGACATTTTGGTGAAGATCCAAATCACTGTCTGGATCTGGGATTTTTTTTTAAGGATTCTTTATCATTGAGAGATAGGGAGTCTTTCACATAGTTGGACAGGCCCGCCGACAGGGGGAGACAAACGCCTGGTTCACACAGGACGCGCCGCTTCAGACGCGGAAGTGGAAGCGCTGCGCACCGACTGTCAGATCGGCGCCTCTGTTAACCTATCTCACGGAGGTGCGGGGGACCGCCGCATGGACCGCGGCCGCTCCGCTCCTCTCTATTTTCTCCGCGAGCTGTGCGCTGTGCACCGCCAGTTCTGAAGCTGGACAGAGCAGATCGCACCACACAGGAAGTCGGGAACGGAAAATACGACAGAATCTGGTCCATTTTCAAATTAAAAACAAGTAAAATAACATAAATTGTTGCTTTTCGGTTTTCCTTTTCACATAAACACACACACAGACACACACAGACACACACACACACACACACACACACACACACACACACACACACACACACACACACACACACACACACAGGGAGACAGGGAGAGAGGGCGACAGACAGAGGCACCGCACGCCGCAGCGCTCTGCTCTGATCACACAATGTGGTTTCATGATATATGGTGTTCTATGCTTTTTGGTCACTGATTTGAGCTGTGGCGGAGGTATGCGCTCTTTGAGTGCCATTCTAGTTATATTATATTGTATGATATGATATTATATTATATTTTGATTGATATTGAATTGATATTGATTTTCAACATAATAAATACCATAAACAGGACAGCCTCAGACAAAACTTCTGTCTCATTTAAAATATCTCCATATCTACAAACCCTGACATTATTTGACTTTGGCAAGTGTTGTTGCTCGTTTATTGCACGTGTTGTTCTGGCCATGGCGTCCAGCATCAGTGTCTCTCATCCACAATGTTGAGCATCATCTTCCCTTTGGCCAAGTTTAGCATCCACTGAAGTCAGCTACCCAGCTGCAAAATAATAATAATAAAAAAACCTTAAATAGAGCAACAAAAAAAAAACATCTCAAAGCTCAAAATGGCTCAGAATGACTAATGGCATGATTTGATGTGAGATTTTGGATCAGTAAACAGGGCCGGCTCTAGGCACAGGCGAACTTGGCTGCTGCCCAGGGCACCGTGGCCGTACAAAGGGCGCCCCAATGCTCCGTGTGAGCACCGCTCTGATGGTACGTGTGTGAGCACCGCACTGTCTGGCATCGCTTGGCATCGCTCCCCCCCCCACCCCACTTCCCCGGGCTGAATTCAGAGAAGAAACACAGGACGTCAACCTCTATGTAATATCCGTGTGTGTGTGTGTGTGTGTGTGTGTGTGTGTGTGTGTGCGTGTGTGTAGGTGTGTGTTCTACCATGGATCAGTGTGAGAACAGAGAGGAGGGAGTCCCTCCCTCTCAAAGGGCTCGCTATGGGGAACATGAGAACCAGACCAAAGCTCAGAGGTGAGACCTCCATCTTTAACTGTCCTCCACTCTTCTTCACATCAATTTACTGAGAGAGAGAGAGAGAGAGAGAGAGAGAGAGAGAGAGAGAGAGAGAGAGAGAGAGGGAGAGAGAGATGCCTTTGTGTCTTTGTTTCAGTTCACATAATGAAGTTGAACCCAGTTATGTGTCCCCGAAGAGTGACTGCTCCAAGGACGACGTAATGAATTTCAGAACACAGTGAGTTTTATTTCCTGTTGTCTTCTGCATTTCATGTCTTTAATCAGAAAATGATTCAGACACATGTCATTGAAACCAAATTTCTATTTGCTCAATAGTTGTCACTCAGAGAATCATCAGGGTCTGAAACTCTCAATTCTTCCCTTTATCCTCCAATCTTCTTCCCATTTCTCCACTCAGTCTGTTCCTGATGTTGTGTTTGTTTTCAACTCTGACTCTGAGTTTCCATTCAGCCGTGTGTCCCTGAAGAGTGACTGGTCCAGAGTGCAACCCATTTCATTTCAACCTGGAGCAGGAAGTGCTGATGAGGGGTGAGAATCAGTGTTTGTGTTAGGATTCATCATCATAACAGCAGCTTGAACAAAGTCAACATGTTTCTGCAGCGTCAGCCAGCAGAGCTCCCAGGTTCTCCGTGGAGGCTCCGCCCCTCAGCATCAAACACATCTGGACTCCATCTTTATGGTGAGAACAAGTCTCCATTCAACACTTTACTGTCACATCAGAGAGACAGAAGAAGTTGTTGTGACTTCCAGCTGAAACATGAAGCAGACTCTCAGCTTCTTAGATCCATTCAGGTCCAGAGTGAAACAGTCCAACCTTCATCCAGCTTCCAGCCTTCACTGATGCTGAAGCTGTTTCTGCTGGAGATCCACATGAAGTCTGACTCTGCTTCACATGTTGTCCATCCTGGATTTACACTCACATCTCCATCTGTCTAACTCCAGATGTTTCTCTGTTCCAGCTGCTGGAGGACAACATGGTGACTTTCATGAAGGAGGAGCTGAAGAAGATGAAGAAGCTCCTGAGTCCAGATTACCCAGCATGCTTCAGTAGTGAGAGAGAGGATGAGGATGAAGAGCAGAGGAGCAGCAGAGAGTCATTAGTGAGGATCACACTGGACTTCCTGAGGAGGATGAAGCAGGAGGAGCTGGCTGAGCGTCTGTGGAGCAGTAAGAGGATTTGATCTCATTTCACAGGATGGAGACGAAACAGAGAAATGTTTTCAGGTAGAAGAGAGACTGGAGAGCAGAGAGCAGGAACAGAGTCCAAACAAAAGATCAGAGTTCATTTCCAGGTCAGACACAGAAACTACGAAAGAGACAGAAGCAAGTAGAAAGTCCAAAACAAGCAGTAGAGTCATGTCCCCAGTCAAGGAACTCTGGGTAACACCATGATTTGAGCCCCTCCAGCACTCCTTTCTGACAAGAAGCCCAGAACCACCAGTTTTAGACAGCAATGAACAAAAGCTTATTGCTTATGTTGGAGCCCAGGACTTCCGTCCGGCCAACTCCACCCGGTGCTTTGATTCTATGCTTGGTATAAAGAATGCAAAAATGACTGACTTCAGATTATTACCATTTATTTAAGTACGAGGGGGGACCCAAAAGTTTCCAGACTAATTCTATTAATAATAAAAAAATACAATGAAGTTCTGACTTTAGCCGCTAGATTTCGCGACAGGATAACCTCATGCATAACTGTGCCAGGTTTGGTCTCCCCAGTGATGCGGTCAGCTGACAGTCACTGTGTATGTTGACAGAGTTACACCCTGCTCTTCGATTTTTCAAGATGGCGGATATCCACCGATATGCGCTCTGTCAAAACATTTTGTTTTTTATTGGGAAAAATGGCAGCAGAAACACTCACCATGTTGCAGACATTCTTTAAGAAGGATTCTTAGGGTGTCTGAGTGGTTTGGCCCTTTAAGAGTAATCAGATTACATCACGAAGACCAGGCACGCAGAGGACAACAATCCACTTCCAGAACAGAGGAAAATGTCACAAAAACTGAAGAAGACGTCCTGGTAGGTCCACGAAGGACTTTTGATGACATTGCAGATCTGATGGGAGTATTGTGGAGATCCAGACAGATCATCCTCAGGCGGTTATTAGAAGCAGTGAGACGAAGGCACCTGGAAATGGCCGCATACAGCAGACCACAGGACGCCCCGTTACGCACAGAAATAGAACCAAATGTTGTGCGTAAAGCATATTTTTGACCAAAACCATGACAAGCCAGCCTCCCCACTGCCATATTCACCTGATCTGGCCCCGGGCAACTGCTTATTGTTAATAATTAAAAGACAGAAAAGAGCTCTAGGCATATCTTAAAAAACAAAAGGGAAGAAAATACAATTCCTACTCGAAACTCTTTAATTGAATAACAGGAGAAAACAGGGAGCAGCCCCAAATCAAAGACCTCCTCACTCTTATCTCGTGCTCAACTACTGCAGTGTTCTATTTACAGCAGGCATGTTCAAAGTCCGGCCATTCACTCCCAGCGGTCAGATTTCAGACGGCCAGCAGATTCCCTCTTATCATCTGTTATTTATGATATGATACCACTGTTACAATAAATAAATCATTTAAAAACTCAATGAAAATATTCTTGAGCAATTGAGTCCTTGATACATGGCTTTGGCCTCCAACTCCTCTGCAGCCATGTTGCAGAGGTGAAATCCCTTTTATTTTTTCCCCAATTCCGTTTTATTTTTTCCCCAATTCCGTTTTTTCCGTTTTAATATTTCTGAATTTGGTATTTAGCTTTTTATGCTCATTTTTACCATAAAAAGGTGTCTGGTAAGTGGAAATGAATAAATGTCCACAATTTAATAGCATGTAACAGTCCATTTAATGTTTAAAGTGCTGCAACAAAGAAATACTTTTCAATTAGTCGCATGCGTCTTTGCGAGTCCAGTCCACAGTATGTTGACAGCATTTACAAAAAAGCTTTTCCCCTGAGGCATAAAAGTCCGTGTACTGTTCTGCTCTGTATTTAGCGCTTAGCGTGGAGTTTCGTAACTTTCTTGAATGTGTGAGAGGGGAGGGAGCAGCTCGCTTGGACATCGTGTTGTTGCGTCGCGTCTCGTCGCGGCTGGAACAGGCGTTCACATTTGTTTTCAATTGTATTTTGAAGCAAAATCGCGGAAAGCATTTGGCGGTGTGAACGCAGCTTTAGCATGTTAGCAGCATTGTGGAAGTGACGTACACGTTGCAACAGCTCGGGCGGTCCCCCCGGCATGTTTGCTTTGCACTATAAGGTTCCATTTTCTCCCGAAAATTGAATTTCAGGCCAGATTAGGACGAATTCCGCAATATTCCGCGTTTTATTCCAATTCCGTTTTTATTGGTCATTTCCGCGATTCCGTCTGCGATTCCGTTAACAAGGATTTCATATGGCTCTACCATGTTGGTCTTGGAGATGGGAGGGTCCTGAGAAGGGGCTGTGCTGGAAGTTTCTTTTGACTGCTTGCTGAGCTGACTTGCTATAACCAACCGTTGTTTTCACACATCTGAGATGTGAGGGACTGCGAATGTTTTGGCTAGAAATTACTGTGAGCGGTACGTTGTTCTCCTTTTTAGATGATCTAAGCTTAGCAGCTGCAAGCACTCATGGGAATCTTCCTGTTCTCCAGCCCCAGGCCAGGTCTCCAGAGCTGGACAGAGCTCATGGAGGAGAAACATCTCCACCCCATTGAGAAAAATGTGGTCCAAAACCCATCTATAAGGTGTTATCTCTGCACATCCAGAATAGAGTTGCCAACCGTTCCTTGAAAAACGGAATCGTTACGTATTTGGACGTAAAAGTGTGCGTTCTGTATTGAGCTGAAAAGGAATACACTTTGTACCGTATTTTTGTGAGAGTCAAAACGTGAGCAATGGAACATGCGCTTTTTTATGAAAACTTATGGTAAATTGTTCACCGGCTTTCTGACGTTCTGTGACCAATGAGCTGAAAAAAATGGCTTGACAATACAGAATCACTCTTATCTCATTGGTCAAAAAAAAAAAAAAGACCGTTCCAAGACGATGCAATATATAATTATACAGCATGATATATAATATGTACAATATGATCTAGCGTTAATACGTGTAGCCTAACTGTGGCAAAATGCTATTATATATGCGTTTTTGACCCCCCAAAAACCCAGTTTTTTTCAGCTGCCCGCAAGAGGCGTTCCTTATTTCAATCTGTGGGAGTTGGCAACCCTAATCCAGAAGTCATCCTCAGAGGAACCAGAATAAAAGTTTTTTTTTTTTTTTTAATGCATCGTTTTTTCTACGTTATACAGTGTTGTACAGATGTCTTGACGGGACATTGTAAGAATGTCTTGTCGGGACGTTGTATTAACGTCATTGTTTGACATCCAGAAGACGTCCTAAAAGGAGCCAGAACAAACCCACTTCACAAAGACACATGACAAAGACGTCTTTAATGTCGATTTTGCATGTTCAGTTTTGGACCAGTGAAGATGACTGTAACATCAACAACAATGTTGTTGTTTTCACCGAGATTATTTAATATGAATAAATAAAAAATAGGACATTCAGGTCACTTAAAAAAAGGTGGACAGTTAAACCAGACAAATTCTCTTCCAAGTTATGTTTATTTTATGTCTACAGGCAATGATTACTCATAAGAAAGCTGTGCCCACTTGAGTGCTGTGGTTATTTACATGCTTGGTTTACTCTAGAAAATACAAGGTCTTCTAGATGCTGCCTTGAAGATATCTGATCTCAGATCAGGTCATCACAGAACTTGGAACCTTAAGTGAAGTCGGTCCTGGTCAGTATATCTATGGAAGACGAAGAGTGAACACAGGAAGCCTGGGTGGATGCAGTGAGAGTGAGTGGGTGGTGGTTGGAGGGGCCGATGGAGAGCTGTGGTTACATACGTAGCTTAACACCAAATGCATGATCAAAAAATTCATTATTGTTAATGTAAAAAACACATCTAAAATGAGAATACATTTGAGGTTGAAAAGACGTCCATAAAGACCACATTTGGACACTTAGACTTTATATAGAGGTGGACATCAATTCTAGATGTTCGGGAGATGTTGAAAAAAGACGTCCAGAGTTACAGTCTGCACCTTCATGAGACCAAAATAAGACGTGCAAAAACAATATTGAAAAGAGGTCTTTGTGTGGTGAGTTTGTTCTGGCTCCTTTAAGGACGTCTTCTGAATGTCAAACAATTACGTCAATTACACGTCTTTTCTTTGACATTACTACTGACAAGACATTGGGACGACAACCAATGAGACATCCGTACAATATCCAAGAAAGACGTATAAAAAAATCATTTGGCTCCTCTGAGGACATCCTCTGGATGTGCAGATAGGACACCTCATGGACGTGTTTAGGACCACTTTTTGCTCAGTGGGACACTTTCTTCACATTCAGTGTCAAATGCACATACGTGTGTTTGTATTTGCAGGAACTTCTGTTGGAGTCTGCCAACAGAAGCTGAAATGTGACCTGAAGAAGAGGTTCCAGTGTGTGTTTGAAGGAGTCTCTAAACCAGGAGAGTCCACCTCCCTGAACCAGATCTACACAGAGCTCCACATCACAGAGGGAGGGACTGCAGAGGTCAATCAGGAACATGAGATCACACAGATTGAAACAGCATCCAGGACAGCAGACAAAGCAGAAACAAGCATAAGACCAGGAGACATCTTTAAAGCCTCACCTGGAAGATCTCAACCAATCAGAGCAGTGCTGACAAAGGGAGTGGCTGGCATTGGGAAAACAGTCCTGACACAGAAGTTCACTGTGGACTGGGCTGAAGACAAAGACAACCAGGACGTCCACTTCACATTTCCATTCACCTTCAGAGAGCTGAATGTGCTGAAGGAGAAGAAGTTCAGCTTGGTGGGACTTGTTCATCACTTCTTCACTGAAACCAAAGAAGCAGGAATCTGCAGCTTTGAAGACTTCCAGGTGGTCTTCATCTTGGACGGTCTGGATGAGTGTCGACTCCCTCTGGACTTCCAGCACACTGACTTCCTGACTGATGTTACAGAGTCCACCTCAGTGGATGTTCTGCTGACAAACCTCATCAGGGGGAAACTGCTTCCCTCTGCTCGCCTCTGGATCACCACACGACCTGCAGCAGCCAATCAGATCCCTGCTGACTGTGTGGACAGGGTGACAGAGGTCCGAGGGTTCACCGACCCCCAGAAGGAGGAGTACTTCAGGAGGAGGTTCAGAGAGGAGGAGCAGGCCAGCAGGATCATCTCCCACATCAAGACCTCCCGAAGCCTCCACATCATGTGCCACATCCCGGTCTTCTGCTGGATCACTGCTACAGTTCTGGAGAAGGTGTTGAAGAGCAGAGAGGGAGGAGAGCTGCCCAAAACCCTGACTCAGATGTACATCCACCACCTGGTGGTCCAGGCCAAAGTCAAGAAGGTCAAGTATGATGGAGGAGCTGCCACAGATCCACACTGGAGTCCAGAGAGCAGGGAGATGATAGAGTCTCTGGGAAAACTGGCTTTTGAGGAGCTGCAGAAAGGAAACCTGATCTTCTATGAACCTGACCTGACAGAGTGTGGCATCGATCTCAGAGCAGCCTCAGAATACTCAGGAATGTTCACACAGATCTTTAGAGAGGAGAGCGGCCTGTACCAGGACAAGGTGTTCTGCTTCATCCATCTGAGCCTTCAGGAGTTTCTGGCTGCTCTTCATGTCCATCAGACCTTCATCACGTCTGGAATCAACCTGCTGGAAGAGAAAAAAACAACGATTCAGCAATCTCCACAACAGCTTCAACTCCACCATCTCCATCAGAGAGCAGTGGACGAGGCCTTGAAAAGTCCAAATGGACACCTGGACTTGTTCCTCCGCTTCCTCCTGGGTCTTTCACTGCCAACCAATCAAACTCTCCTTCGAGGTCTGCTGACACAGACAGGAATTAGCTCACAGACCAATCAGGAAACAGTCCAGTACATCAAGAAGAAACTGAGTGAGAGTCTGTCTGCAGAGAGAAGCATCAATCTGTTCCACTGTCTGAATGAACTGAATAATGGTTCTCTGGTGGAGGAGATCCAACAATCCCTGAAATCAGGACGTCTCTTGACAGATGAATTGTCTCCTGCTCAGTGGTCAGCTCTGGTCTTCATCTTACTGTCATCAGAAGAAGATCTGAAGGAGTTTGACCTGAAGAAATACTCTGCTTCAGAAGTGGCTCTTCTGAAGCTGCTGCCAGTGGTCAAAGCCTCCAACAAAGCTCTGTATGTGGTTTAAGAACAAATATGTAGAATTGAGTCCATGAGAAACATTGATCTGGTTTTCATTGTTGGTTCTTCTTCAGGTTGAGCAGATGTGGTCTGTCAGAGAGAAGCTGTGGAGCTCTGTCCTCAGTCCTCAGCTCTCAGTCCTCCAGTCTGACACATCTGGACCTGAGTAACAACGACCTGCAAGATTCAGGAGTGAAGCTCCTGTCTTCTGGACTGGAGAGTCCTCACTGTAAACTGCAAGGTCTCAGGTCAGGATCCAGCTGCTGGTTGATCAGGTTGATGTTGGTGCAGATCATGTGGAGGATCTTCCTTCTTCCTGGTTAACTTGACGCCATGTTTGTGCCTCCAGTCTGTCAGGGTGTCTGGTCTCAGAGGAAGGCTGTGCTTCTCTGGTCTCAGCTGTGAGCTCCAAGTCCTCCCATCTGAGAGAGCTGGACCTGAGCTACAACCATCCAGGAGACTCAGGAGTGGAGAAGCTGTTTGCTGATGTGGAGGATCCACAGTGCAGTCTGGAGACTCTGAGGTATAAACATGATGGTTAAGTAAAATCTACAACTTTCTGTACTCCTCCTGCTATCTGTCGAGCTGTGGTTTTCAAAGTGTGAGGCATGCCTCCCCTGGGGGGCGCCAAAGGGCTTCAGGGTAGGCGCAGCCAGAGAAAGAGAGTAAGAGAGTGAACGAGCGAGCAGTTTTTGCATGTGGGCACACAGACGGGACTCACAACATCACAACATCAAACCCCAGAACTATCAGAAGCTCCGAGTGAGTACCGGAGTGAGACTCAAATTTGATTCGCATGCGTGAATCAAATCTGAAGTTTCCAAAGTTTGACAAGCGAAAAACGGTCAGGATGATATGTTGTTGACAAAGTCATGAAGTTGTGGATCATTATATCCCAGAATTCAAAGATGGCGGTATGACTGAGGTGTGTATGAGTGTGTGTGTGTGTGTGTGTGTGTGTGTGTGTGTGTGGGTGTATATGTGTGGGCAATTGGACAGGTATGGATGTGAGGAGAGAATATGGTGCCCTGTGGGGGTTGGGCGCTGGGTGTGGGTTCATCCGCTGCCCGCTGTCTGTCCTCACCTTCACTCCTCCTGATGAATGATGGGTGTGTGCTTCCTGGGTCGGTGGCTCTCTGGCTATGGTCGCTGTCCGCCCTGGTCCTGGTGGGGGGTGGTGCTCCTGGCTCTGTCCTTCATCAGGAGGCTCTTGGGTGGCGGGGGTTCTGCGGCATCCCCGGACCCCTCTCTCCCCCTGCTCTCATTCACACACACGTAGGGCTTTGGGAGACGTGCTTATCAGGTTGGGTGTGGTGGAGGGCCCATCTAGGTGGCGTCAATCACTGCACCCTTCAGTGGCTCGCCTCTCAGTCTTAATTGCACTTAATCATCTAACACGACCAAATACATACAACACACACATCTGGGGGACTTGGCGTGCCGTGTTGGGGGTGGGGCTGTTCAGGTAGATGGGACTGCTCGTTTAGCCTCACTAGTGGCACGGTGTGGTTACTGCCCCTCAATTTTAATCGCAAACAACATATACTTCATCAACAGTCATGAGAGGGGGTGGGGTGGGCAATGAGGTCTTCTGCGCTCCCTTCTGGTGGGGGGTGGGGGGGAGTGTTGTTTCCCCACAGGCCTGGGGTCTGGACCAGCTGTGGTTTGGGGAGCTGCTGGCTCCGGGGGGGTGCACGCCTGTCTGCAGCAGTGGTGGGGGGGGGGGGGGGGGGGGGCACTGTGGGTGGCGGGGGGCCTGGATGTGGGGTTGGGTGTTCCCTTGCCTTCTTGGGGGATCTCCCACAGGACACGATGGATGGATGACGCAGGAATGTGAGTGTGTTTGGGTAAGGTTTGACTGGCTGTGTGTGTGTGTGTGTGTGTGTGTGTGTGTGTGTGTGTGTGTGTGTGTGTGTGTGTGTGTGTGTGTGTGTGCAGGCAGCAGCAGGAGGACATTCAATCTCTTCCGGCTGCTAAGATTAATATCTGTTTGGAAAGTTAAAGGCTTCAATTATACAGTATCGCACGCCCCAGTTGCCGAACAGCACAAGGAGAAAAAAACAAAAAAACAAAGGATCTGTTCATGCTAGTTTTGGAAAATGACTTTACTCACTCTGACTTCAACATGAATGAATGAACAGTAAGTCAGTGGAGTCAGAACTCCTTTAAATGAAACTGTTCCAGGGAGAGTTCAGATCTACATAGAGGTCCAGTTCACTTATTGGACTTATTGTCTCATTTTGTTGTCTTGTTTTCCACACAATCTTCTACTTCTTCAGGTTGAGCAGCTGTGGTCTGTCAGAGAGAAGCTGTGGAGCTCTGTCCTCAGTCCTCAGCTCTCAGTCCTCCAGTCTGACACATCTGGACCTGAGTAACAACGACCTGCAGGATTCAGGAGTGAAGCTACTGTCTTCAGGACTGGAGAGTCCTCACTGTAAACTGGAAGCTCTCAGGTCAGGATCCAGCTGCTGGTTGATCAGGTTGATGTTGGTGCAGATCATGTGGAGGATCTTCCTTCTTCCTGGTTAACTTGACGCCATGTTTGTGTCTCCAGTCTGTCAGGGTGTCTGGTCTCAGAGGAAGGCTGTGCTTCTCTGGTCTCAGCTGTGAGCTCCAAGTCCTCCCATCTGAGAGAGCTGGACCTGAGCTACAATCATCCAGGAGACTCAGGAGTGGAGAAGCTGTTTGCTGATGTGGAGGATCCACAGTGCAGTCTGAAGACTCTCTGGTATGGACACACAACAGAAGCTCATCATGGAGACTGAGATTATCTTCAAAATGTCTCTGCTTATTGTATACAATGATTTTTGTGACACAAGTACCAAGAAAACCTGAACCAACGGAACGGAAAAGGAGAGATTTTGGCAATAAAAGAAACTTTTTGGAGCTGGAAACCGATCTTGTCAGGTCTGA
This sequence comes from Salarias fasciatus, assembly GCF_902148845.1. Lineage (NCBI taxonomy): Eukaryota > Metazoa > Chordata > Actinopteri > Blenniiformes > Blenniidae > Salarias > Salarias fasciatus. The sequence continues at coordinate 5,433,942 of NC_043759.1, forward strand.
GGTGGAGGTAAATCAGAACTAAACGTTCACTGTCTTAATCTTCCTTTCTGTTATTTTCCAGACTACTGGCATCGTGTCACAGATTAAATAAATAATTTTTGATAAACTTTAGACATTTTCCTCTCGTGGCGCCGGTGCATCAAAAGTAACTCTATCGGCAAATGCAATATTGTGTAAAACTGCCAAAATAAAGTCACACACCGTCTCGGGGCTTAACAGCAGCGTTTTTCCCCCGCTGGGTCTGAAGCTGCTCCGCAGCAGCGTGTGTCTTTTTGCACTGTTAAAACTGCGCTCCTCTCTGTGGCAGGATGGATCAGCGGAGTTATTGAAAGTTACAAATTATTAATCCGGACAATAAACCCAGACAGCTCCCCAATAATGACGATCAGGATCCGCACCTTGACAGCGACTATGACATTTTGGCTCTACAGGGTTCTAACCCTTTTTCCTCTGAACTATTTTGTTCATTAAAAAAGTCTTTAAGTTTTGCCATGTGTTTCCCGCTGTATTGTTGTTGTACCGCGCGCTTTGTCGGAATAATGAAACACGTGCTACAAGTTTAGTTCCGCTTGAAAAAAAAAACAAAAAAAAAAACTTTTTTTCCACATAGACGAGGCTTATTCATAAAAGATAAAATTTGGGGTTTTATTGTTGTTTTTTAATAAAATGACATGCAAATTGCCTTTTTGAATTCAATTTTTGCTTGGAGGGAATATTCAAATGAAAATTGAGCTTTGAGGGCATATTTTTCACCGGACATTTTGACCGGTGGTGTTAAAATATGTCGGACTTCGGCAGATTTTACCGGTCAAAGTCTGGTAATTACCGGATAATGGAAACCCTGTGTTTAACAGCAGTAAGGACTCATGTTGGAGAGAAAACCCTTCTGACTGTCTTTCTTCCCGCAGGGTGGACCATGGTGGAGAGCAGAGGTTAAAACCTGGTCCGAGGAAGTGTAAGTTTGACTGATGAGGACCAAACAGCAAAGTGTCAGGAAGTCCAGAAAGAAGAAATCCATCACATGTGTCAGAGGATGACTTGCCCAACACTGTTTAGAACCGCTAACATGATAAGAAATAACTGACTGTTGTCTTTTTCTCTCCATCAGATTTCTCTCAACTTGAACTGGACACAAACACAATGAGCAGAAAACTCAAACTGTCCAACAACAACAGGAAGGTGACACATGTGGAGGAAAAGCAGCTGCATCCTGATCATCCAGACAGATTTGATGACTGGACTCATCAGCTGCTGTGTAGAAATGTTCTCAGTGGTCGATGTTACTGGGAGGTCGAGTGGAGCGGGTATGTTAATATATCAGTGAGTTACAAAGGAAACAGGAGGAGAGAAAACAGTAATGAACTTATGTTTGGATGGAACGATCAGTCCTGGACTCTGAGCTGCTCTGATAAAGGTTACTATGTCAGGCACAATGGCAGAAAAACATCCTCCTCCTCCACCTCCTCCACCTCCTCCTCCTCCTCCTCCTCTGGTAGAGTAGGAGTGTATGTGGACTGTCCCGCTGGCTCTCTGTCCTTCTTCAGAGTCTCCTCTGACTCTCTGATCCACCTCTACACCTTCAACACCACATTCACTCAACCTCTCTATGCTGGATTTAGACTCTGGGACTCTGGTTCTTCAGTGAGTCTGTGTCCTCTGTAGGAAGGACGGTCTGTGTCTCTGACAGCAGTCCTGTCAGCACCAATCAGAGATCAGAGAACATCAGTGGAGTTCAGCAGGGTTTACAGACGGAGCCTCAAACACTTTGTAAATATGCCATCATTTTAAATTTCAGGATGTTTTCTAACCTCCTCAAGTCTTTGTCAGCAACAATGGAGACGATGAGGAAAGGACTCTTCTGATCACACTTTGACATTTTTGATTTTCTCTGTTTTTTTCATGTTTAGTTTAAGTCATTTGCAAGTAAAATGGACTACACTTATATAACGCTTTTTCATCTGCATTAGCGCTCAGTCCGCCCACTGGAGGCAATTCAGGGTTCAGTGTCTTGCCCTAGGACACTTTGACATGCAGACAGGGGGAGACAGGAATCAAACTAACAACCTCCTGATTGTCAGACTGCTCTCCCCACTGAGCCACAGCCACCCTTCAGTAACTGGACACAGTGATGGTTGTGACAGAGGAGATGGTATCAGGTTTCATGAGAAAGTCTTTTCTCCCTGACAGCCAGTGAGACTATCTTTGCCGTGGACATGGTGATGGCGGTCCAGATGGCACTTATTATCAACAGTAGGCTACATGAGAGAGAGAGACGTTGGTAACAAATCCAATGCTTCTCATGCCAAAAGAGTCAGTTGTATGACGTGTCACTGTTCTTATCCAGGTTCTGACCAATGTCCAGGTTTCTGGGAGTGATGGAGTAGAACTGGTCACAGATTTGGCCTTAGGATCCATGGATCATCCCAGACAGCAGTGTTAGCTTAAACAGCATCCTTTGTGGTGTGTTGAGAGAAGCAGTATCACGATTACATGTAACAGTGCCACCTATTTACAAAACCCAAATATAGAATAGAATAGAATAGAATAGAATACAAAACAAGAGAAACTGTATTCCATTACAGTGACAGTTTAAATTTGGTGTATTCTGAATCATTACTTTCCCCAAAAATTCAATTCAATTCAGCTTTATTTATGAAGTGCCAAATACAACATGGTCGTTTCGAGACACTTTTACAGAGAAAACCCAACAGATCCACATGAGCAAGCATCAGCAACTGTGGAAACGAAAAACTCCCTTTTAACAGGAAGAAACCTTTGCAGAACCAGGCTCAGAGGTGACGGCTTTCTGTTATTCCGGTTGGGGTGAGGGGACAGAAAGAGAAGGAGATAGGACAGACAGTTTCTTGCATCTACATGCATTTCATATATAAACACAGGGTACATAGGTTACAATAATCAATGACATGAAGTAATACAATGAAATTACAGTAATACAATGAAATTACATTGAATGGAGAGAAAGGAAAAGAACTGGGAGCCGGTTCCACATGGTAGGAGCCCGGGATTAAGTAAACCTTACACCCACTGGGTCCGGGTTACCTCAATTAATCAGTGGAGCAGCTGTTTTGATTGATGCCCAATTAGAATTGAATGCACCCATTGAATCCAGGCTGTCTCAATGGCTCAGCCGCGATTGATGTTCTATCTGCGATCCCTCAATCGCAGCTCTTGTCCACCTCAGAGACAGCCTCTTCATCCAGGGTTTTGGTGTTCTGACTTTTTAGTCTCCCATAGTGGAAAGAGAGAGGGGGAGAGATCATTTTATTTCCATTGAAGTGGACACAGGTTCACAGATTTACACAATAAAACCACGACTCATTTTCCCAACATCACCTTACAGAACAGTTACATAACAGTTGAGAGAGAGAGAGAGAGGACGCGACCCCTAACTGTAAGCTTTATTGAATAGAAAGGTCTTCAGCCTTCTCTTAAAAACCGAGACTGTGTCAGCCTCCCTTACAGATACTCGGAGCTGGTTCCACATAACAGGAGTCTGATAGCTAAAGGCTCTACCTCCTGTTCTATTTTTAGAGAACCTAGGAACCTCCTGCAGGCCAGCACTCTGAGAACGAAGCGTTCTCCTGGGACAGTGTGGGACTAAAAGCTGTTTAAGATATGATGGGGCCTGGTTGTTCAGGGCTTTATAGGTTAAGAGGAGGATTTTGAATTCTATTCTAGATTTAAGACTCAAAGACTCAAATAGGTCATTATTATATAAATGGTCACAAAGCTGACTTGCAACAGCTTTCTCTGGGTTTTTTTTTTTTAAAAAAAAGGGAAGGTTGGATTTTGGTCTGTAACTTGTTAGAACACCTGGATAAAGGGTGGGCTTTTTGAGGAGAGGTTTAATCACAGCAACCTTAAAGGCTTGTGGAACATAGCCTGTTACTAGAGATAAGTTAATCTGATCTAATATTGATGTACTGATCAGGGGGAAAATGTCTTTAAACAGTCTTGTTGGGATTGGATCTAATGTGCAAGTTGTAGGTTTAGATGAGGCCACAATTGAGGATAACTCAGAGAGTTCAATAGGATGGAAGCTAAGTAGTTGTGAGTCAGGTTCTACTGACAGATCCAAGGATGTGGTTGGTTGGTCTGTGACCACTTTGGGGAGAGTGCTTTAAATTTTATCTATAATAGTTATGATTTTGTCATTAAAGAAGTTTACAAAGTCATTGCTGCTTAAGGCTGAAGGGATCTGAGGCTCAACAGAGCTGTGACTTCCTGTCAGCCTGGCTATGGTATTAAAGAGGAACCTGGGGTTGTTCTGGTTTTCGTCTATTAAGGATGAATAGTAGGCAGTTCAAGTTTTATGTAAAGTTTTTTTATAAGTTAACAGACTTTCTTGCCAGGCAGTACGAAATACTTCTAGTTGGGTTAGATGCCATTTCCTCTCTCGTTTTCGAGCTGATCTTTTTAATGTTTGCAGTTGTTTGTTGTACCATGAAGCTATTCTCCTGTGGGTTCATGATATTAACTTCAGGGGAGCAACTGAGTCATGTGTGGAGCAGAGTGAAGCTGCCACTTCATGTACAACTAAATCAACCTGAGTGGGGCTGATACTGCTGTCCACTGGGCCAACAGATGGGAGTGAAGTTAATATTGATGGGATCATTTCCTTGAATTTGGTCACATTATCCTCTGACAGACATCTTCTACGTTTAAGTTTTTTTACAAGGTACTTTAAGACCAGTTAACGTAAACTCAAATGATAACAGGAAGTGATCAGACAGTACAGGGTTGTGGGGGAAAACTGTTAATTGGTCAATGTCAATACCATAGGTGAGAACCAGGTGGACGGTGTGATTAAAGTGATGTGTAGGTTTATTCACCTTCTTGAGAAAAACCAACTGTATCAAGTAGTGAACTGAAAGCAGTGTTAAGGCTGTCAGTGTCAACATCTACATGAATATTAAAATCTCCCAGTACAATTATTTAATATGAGCTTAAGACTAAACTGGAGAGAAAGTCTGAAAATTCAGACAAAAATTCAGAGTCTGGAGCAGGGGGGTGGTACACTACAGCCAGCAGGACTGGCTTCTGTGTTTTCCAGCTGGAGTTAGTGAAATTCAGAGTGAGACTTTCAAAGGTTTTATGCTTAGTTTTAGTTCCAGGACTGATTAGAAGTTTAAAGTTATAGATGGACGCTGCTCCACCACCTCGGCCAGATTCTCGGGGAATATGATAGTTGACATATTTGGGGTTGCTTCATTTAAACTGAGATATTCATCCTTCCTTAGCCAGGTTTCAGTGAGGTTTAATAAATCTAAATTATGATCAGTTATTAGGTCACCAATAAGCAAGGATTTGGAGGAGAGGGATCGGATATTTAACAGTCCACATTTAACTATTGTGGGTTTTTTTCTACTGCAGATTTAGTTTTAATTTTGATTAGGTTTCTGGGATTAACTCCTCTCCTCTTGTGGACATGCTGTCTGCTGCAGATAATAACAGAGAGAGGGGTATGTGAAGCGTGGGCGGGACTTACCTTTAGTCAGTCAGCTGGACTGACAGTTGGAGATGTCTGGACTGCTGGATGTGACCTGACAGGACGGAGTTTCCCAGCCTGTTGGGATGTTATCCATCATGACGGTAGAGAGGGATAACTTTTAGGGATTACTTTGTGGCAGTGGTTCCCAAACGGTGTGCTGTGGGATTTTGAGAGAACCACACATTATTTTTGCAAATTCCAGTCCGAGCGGACATTAAAATGGCCAAATTGTGGGCGAGTATGACTATTTTTTTAGAAGCTCCTGATTTGGTTTAATAAGGCAACAGCTTCTTGCTTTGTGTTTTGTTTACAGATCACAGCAGAGTGTGGAGCTTGTGTGCCGTGTCTTCTTTTGCAGTGTTACAGAGTTACAGCTCCACCTAAAGGCCTGGCATATGAACTCCATTTGAGTTGCTTCATGATGTCCTGTGGATGCAGGGATGCAGACACATTTAAGCGCCAAATCATTCATGTTCCAGGCAAAATTATGCTCAGTTACTTTTATTCAGTCAGGAAGTTTTTTGACCAGAAATTATACAGGCTGCTTCCAAAAGTTTATAAAACAATGTACAAGAAGCACCATTGTGGAAAAAAAGTGTCATGTCCAGAATTATTCACAGGCTTGTCAATAATTAAGAGAAAAGCCTTCATTAGCTATTACAGCAATCAAACTCTTCCTACGATTACTGAGCAGCTTTTTTTCATGTCTCCACTGGTATTTTTGATTGTTCATATTCAAACAATGAACTCTAACTCTTTTGTTTTCAGCATGTCGTCCATTTAGTCCTCATAGCATGTCCCTCTACAGAGACATCTGTCTCCAGGGGACACTACTGCTTGAATTTTAGTACGTCCTCTCATTAGAGGCTTTACTCAAAACAATTACAGAAAAAAATTATTTTTGAATTTAAAAAATATATCATAAGACATGAGGCCGCACGGTGGCGCGGTGGTTAGCGCTCTTGCCTCACAGCAAGAAGGTCCTGGGTTCAAATACCGGCCGGGGCTCTGGGCCTTTCTGTGTGGAGTTTGCATGTTCTCCCCGTGTGCGCGTGGGTTCCCTCCGGGTACTCCGGCTTCCTCCCACGGTCCAAAAACATGCATGTCAGGTTAATTGATCACCCTAAAATTGCCCCTAGGTGTGAATGTGAGTGTGCATGGTTGTCTGTCTATGTCAGCCCTGCGACAGACTGGCGAACTGTCCAGGGTGTACCCTGCCCTCGCCCGCAGCAGCTGGGATTGGCTCCAGCCACCCGCGACCCCGAAAGGGAGAAGCGGCAAAGAAAATGGATGGATCATAAGACATATTAATTAATAATTACAAAAGCATACATTTCAATGTTGACACCAAATGTTACATTTGAAATTTGTAGTTCAGGACCATGGACAGCGCAGACTCCCTGCATTGACAGTTCTTTGTGCTTCATTTCTGCAGTTTTCTTTGCCTCGTTTTTAATTTTGTGACCTGTCTGGTTTCAACGCTGCAACTGCTGCTTTGATGATGTTATGAATTAATTTTTTAAATAATTTAGTTTTCTTTGTCTTTTGTATTAGTTATTAATGTTCATTAATTCATTAATATTATTAACTGATATTTCACATGATACGAGTGATAACTTGTGTTATCAAGATTTTTTTGCCATGTAGGTGTGTCTTGAGATTCTTACTTGTCCTTTGGTGTGCCTTGGACACAAAACATTTGGCAACCACTGCACCTGACCAATTTGAAGTCAGCTAAAAGTAATCCAAAAGTATTTAGAATACATTATTTCAATTGAGTAACCCAAGGGACTACATTACAGATGACATTTTAGGACATATACCGTATTGGCCCGAATATAAGACGACTCCGATTATAACACGACCCCTATTTTTCAAAGATCATTTTGAGAAAAAAAAAATGCTGAAGACAATAAGGTCACTCATAAAACAACTTTTTTTTATATACAATTATTATAAACTGAAAAACGCACAACTGAGATAACATTTCACGAGATAGAAAATGAAAAAATATATTCTCTTTCTCAAAATAAGAAACAATAAGCAACAAATAAGAAGCCTCAAGGGGTCCAAACTGCATAAATGATGTAAATAACTTTCCAGTTCCTTCAGCTGAATCAGGCTCTGGTGGTGGACATTCCTTCTTTCAGTTTTTCAGAGACGTATTCACTCACCCTTCTATCAGTCTCTCTGAAGCGTCTCTCAGGACCACGGAAAGCTTTTCTCATAGCGTTAGCATTTGTAGGCGTTTTTTCTGTGCTCTCCAATAAGAACGAGGCTCTGCTCCACCAGATCTCCTGGCGGCTTGGCAGTAGTTTGATAACTCTGCTGCGTTGATCACCATCAGTTTAAAGTTGGTATCATAACTTCTCCTCTGTTGTTGCTCAGTTGTCCAGCGTTCAGCCCCTTTGTTCCAGATGATCCGCCATTTTTCATCAGATCATTTGATCTCATTTCATCGCTCCACTCGCTCTCTGCTCAGTGATACTTTGGCTCCATCTAGCGGCGCGGATGGGTATTGACCATCTACCGTAAGTCCGCGATTATAACACGACCCCACTTTTGAGGATACAATTTCTGGAAAAAAAACATTGTCTTATATTCGGGCCAATACGGTAATCAGTAATGTGGAGGGGAATACATTAACAAGTAACCCTCCCAACACTGACCTTTGATTCGGCAACCATGACGCTCCAACAGGAGATGGAGGCCACCAGCTACTTAATGTCACTTCTGTGAAAGCCGTGACAAAAAAAACATGTTACTGCAAGAGAGAAAGAGTCGGTCTGAATCAGTTTTGAAAATAACCTGATAATGTGTCTCTATATTTTCCTTCACTGATTTATTTTTTTACTTTATTTCAATCAGATCAGTTCTGTGCCATCTCTTACCTATTGTGTATTGATCAGGATTTTCATGGAATTTAAACATTTTCTTGATTGTCTGATCTGATTTTTTCTAATACGGAAAAAAAACATCTTTTGGCCTTTTGGATAAACTACTTTTGCTTCTATTGTATGTTTTGAAGGTTTTTTTTATGTTTTTAATGCTGTGGAGAAACATTATTCATGGCTGCAGCTGTAACTGGAATTTTCATAATTGATAAATAAAACTACATCATTGTTTGACAGGTGTGTGTGGCTGTGTGGTGGTTTTCTGAGCATCTGAGGGGGTTACTGTCAGAGTCCTCCCCCTGAGTGGGTCTCCCATCCTGTCCTGTTGTCCTTGTCTTTCTGCCTCACCTCACGTTCCAGTCTTTCAGCCTATCGTGTCTTGTCTCTGTCATCTTTCTGGGTTGGTTCGTCTTTCTTTCTTGGTTTCCATGCTCTCCTCGTGTGCTCCCACTCACCCTGCACCCTCCTGTGTCACTGTTCTGGACTTCATGGATCCGGACTTCATAATGAACCTGTCGAGCCGTCATGTCCTGTGTGAGTCTGCTTTGGGATTTAACCTCGCTCGAGACACATCTGCCTCATTTTAAAGCTTCAACATGTTTTATGGCTCCAAGCAGAGTTTATTTGACACAAGAATTTTTAATTTCATTTTAGTCTCAGTCCCTCATCAAGTCACATGTTAGACTTTGTTTGATTTGGCTTTAATTCAAATTTAGTCCACAGCAATCCATGTTTTACTTTCATTTTAGTCTTTCAGTATTTTGACAGTTTTGTCATGCATTTGGTATACATTTCTGAAAATTACAAGAATCACTATATTTAATCAAACTAAGAATGTACTTTGAGGACTGCAGAGGGCGCTGTGGAAGGAAGTGCGATGTGTCTGCTGAATGAATGATGGCGGTGTTGTGCCAAAAAGTGATTCCCTGCCATAAAGTGATTTCCAGTCCGCGGGCAGCTGAAAAGCGCAGCTTCTGTGGCTCTGCAGCAGTCTTAATTGGGCTCAAACAAGTTTGTTTCTGATCATCCAACGATGTTTATTTGTGTTTGCGTTTGATAGCCTCCTGTACGTCCAGTTGCCTTATATCGCTGTTAAATACCAGTAAGCTAGTTGACGATTTTAACCTGGCTTGTTGTTATGCTAATAAAGATATATCACGGAGGTGACACGTTTTCTTTTCTCTTTTTTTTTCACCAAAATTGCTAGATTGCTCGACAGAGTAATTTCATCCCAAGCAGTGTTGTACGGCTTGAAAATTGAGAAAAGGGACATTACAATGTCAAAATCAGCTTATTTTGCTTGCCAAAAGCTGATTCATGCCTCCGGTATTGCATATGGATCGATATTTTGCCTCAAAACGATTTAATATAACACAGCAGAATCACATTTACATCATTTGAGTAAAACCAATACTTTATACCAGTTAACAAAAGAGGAAAGGGACATTACAATGTAAAAATCAGCTTATTTTGCTTGCTAAAAGCTGATTCCGCGGACTGGAATCAGCCAAAACTTGATTTCTGCCAGAAAGTGATTTCCGTACGACGCACTGCTTGGGATGAAATTGCAAAAAAAAGAAGAAAAAAAGAAAGAAAAGAAAACGTGTCACCTCCGTGACATATCTTTATTAGCATAACAACAAGCCAGGTTAAAATCGTCAACTAGCTTACTGGTATTTAACAGCGATATAAGGCAACTGGACGTACAGGAGGCTATCAAACGCAAACACAAATAAACATCGTTGGATGATCAGAAACAAACTTGTTTGAGCCCAATTAAGACTGCTGCAGAGCCACAGAAGCTGCGCTTTTCAGCTGCCCGCGGACCGGAAATCACTTTATGACAGGGAATCACTTTTTGGCACGACAAGTGCTCTGATGATGTTATTTTTTTAACATAATTTTCATAATCTTTGTATTAATCAATAATATGCAAATTTACAGATATTTTACATGATATGCGTGATTACTCGTGTTATCAAGACTTTTTGCCAGAATAGGTCTCTTGAGATTCTTACTTGTCCTTTAGTGTGCCTTGGATACAAAACATTTGAGAACCACTTCGATAGACCAATTTGAAGTAGCTAAAAGTAATTCAAAAGTGTTTTGAATACATTACTTTATTTGAGTAATCCAAGGGAATACTTTACAGATTACATTTTAGGACATGTAATCAGTAATATGTAGGGGAATACATTAACAAAAAACCCTCCCAACACTGACCTTTGATTTTGCAACCATGACCCTCCAACAGGAGATGGAGGCCACCAGCTACTTCATACTGTCACTTCTATGAAAGCAATGCCCCCAGTGGCAAATACATGTTACTGCAAAAGAGAAGGAGTGGGTCTGAACCAGTTCTGACAATAACCTGATAATGTGTCTCTATATTTTCCTTAATCATTTTTTTCTACTTTATTTCAATCAGATCAATTCTGTGTCATCTCTTTTCTTTTTTAGATAGATTTTATTTCAGTCATAAAGCATAATAAACAGAAAAGTACATGGCAGGTAAGACTTGAATACACACACACACACACACACACACACACACACACACACACACACATATATATACATATATACATGTGTATGTATGTATGTATGTATATATATATATATATGTGTGTGTGTATATATATATATATATATATATATATATATATATATATATATATATATATATATATATATATATATATATATATATACATACAGGACTGTCTCAGAAAATTAGAATATTGTGATAAAGTTCTTTATTTTCTGAAATGCAATTAAAAAAATAAAAATGTCATACATTCTGGATTCATTACAAATCAACTGAGATATTTCAAGCCTTTTATTATTTTAATATTGCTGATTATGGCTTACAGCTTAAAGGTGCATTGAGGAGTTTGCACGTTTTATGCGAAACAGAGCCCCCTGCAGGCCTTGGGCGTGATGCAGCTCAGTGAAAAAACTTGTCCCTGTGGCTCACGTGCAGGGAAGAGGGGGACTCCGTCTTCGCTCGTTTAGAAGTGCTCAAGTAAAATTTAAGTTTCTTTTACCTGGTGGAGTCTGTGTGGAGCTGTGGCAGTGCGAGAAGCCAGTCTTTTCTTACTTTCTGGAAGATCCTGCTCAGTTGTTGCTCACTAAGCATCTGGCGGAGTAATGGCGGACAAATCGAAACCTATCCAGCCAGAGCGCGCATTACGTCATTCCTTTCAAATTCTCCCCCAAAACATGCTGGTGCCAGACTGGCACTGTGACTTTCAAGTGACAATTTAGCGCTGTTAGAGGTACTTGTAATGAATATGTCAGGGCACATTGTACACATCATTAAAAATGTGGAACATATTTATGGTGGAAAATAAGTATTTTTAAGGTTGTAAAACTCCTTAATGCACCTTTAAGAAAACTCAAAAATCCTATCTCAAAATATTAGAATATCATGAAAAAGTATACTAGTAGGCTATTGAACTAATCACTTGAATCGTCGAAATAACTCGAAACACCTGCAAGTGTTTCCTGAGCCTTGAAAAACACTCAGCTTGGTTCAGTAAACTAAATCACAAGTATGGGGAAGACTGCTGATCTGACTGCTGTCCAGAGGACCATCATTGACACCCTCCATCAGGAGAGGAAGACACAAAAAGACATTTCTCAAAGAGCAGGTTGTTCACAGAGTGCCGTTCAAAGCACATTCACAAAAAGTCTGTTGGAAGGAGAAATGTGGCAGGAAACGCTGCACAACCAAGAGAGATGACCGCAGGCTTAACAGCATTGTGAAGAAGAGCCGCTTCCAGAATTTGGGGGAGCTTCAAAGACAGTGGACTGAAGCTGGAGTCCAGGTATCAAAAGCCACTGTTCACAGACGTGTCCGGGAAATGGGCTACAATAGCCGTATTCCCATGGTCACGCCACTTCTGAACTCAAGACAACGGAAAAAGCGTCTGACTTGGGCTGTGGAAAAGAAGCACTGGACAGTTGAAGAGTGGTCCAAAGTCCTCTTTTCAGACCAAAGCAAGTTTTGTATTTCATTTGGAAGTCAAGGCGCCAGAGTCTGGAGAAAGGCTGGAGAGGAGCAAAATCCAAGTTGCTTGAAATCCAGTGTGAAGTTCCCACAGTCAGCGATGGTTTGGAGCCATGTCAGCTGCTGGTGTTGGTCCACTGTGTCTCATCAAGTCCAGAGTAAATGCAGCTGTGTACCAAGAGATTTTAGAGCACCACATGCTTCCTTCTGCTGAAAAGCTCTATGGAGATGATGATTTCATTTTCCAGCATGATCTGGCACCTGCCCACAGTGCCAAAACCTCCAGTAACTGGTGTACTGACCATGGCATTACTGTCCTCGATTGGCCTGCCAATTCCCCTGACCTGAACCCCGTTGAGAATTTGTGGGGTTTTGTCAAGAAGAAGCTGAAAGACACCAGACCCAACAATGCAAATGAGCTAAAGGCCGCTGTTCACGGCGGACATAATGGAAGTGGACGGTACAGTAGCTTCCCTCGTCAAACTCATCAAATACACAATCCAACAACCCCAAAACACACTTTGGTGGACACGTTATAATCCGCAAATTCACTACGCTGTGAAACGCCAACAAATAATATTGTAGCGTTACGACATTGAAGCAAATACTGGGAACTACTTTTTCTTTTGAGATCACTACGCCCAGACGCCATGTTTAGTAAGTAGTTCCGTCTTAGCAATCTTCGCAAAAAAACGCTCAATCTCGTAATTTTGCATTAATATTTCACAGCGTAGTGAATGTGGGGATTATAACGTGTCCACCAAAGTGTGTTTTGGGGTTGTTGGATTGTGTTGGATTGATGAGTTTGACGAGGGAAGCTACTGTACCATCCACTTCCATTATGTCCGCCGTGAAGCTCTCCTCAGACGCACCGCTGAATAAACAACAGCTCGCCCTCACAAAAAAAGTAAGTATGCTGTTCTAAATGACTACCGAATTGCCCTAGATGGGCCAATTTGCCAAAATGTTGAAGTATCGCTTTAAGCTGTAAGCCATAATCAGCAATATTAAAATAATAAAAGGCTTGAAATATCTCAGTTGATTTGTAATGAATCCAGAATGTATGACATTTTTGTTTTTTTAATTGCATTTCAGAAAATAAAGAACTTTATCACAATATTCTAATTTTCTGAGACAGTCCTGTATGTGTGTGTGTGTATACATATATATATATACATATATATATATATATATATATATATATATATATATATATATATGTATATATATATATTATATATCACATATTGTTTGACCGAAAAGGTTTAGGGCTGAAGCCGAAGCTTATTTTGCCCACCATTACCTTGCTGCTGTATGGAAAAAAAAAACATTATATAAAATTTGAACCCAAGACAACAGTCCAAACAGAAGATAGCAAAGGGAGTCACTTATTTTTCCATATTTTCCTGTTGTTTATTACTTTTTATTTCTTCTTTTGCCTCCTTTTTGTTCTACTCTCTCTTCCCTTTCCTTTCCCTGTCCTCTCTTTTAACACATCTACCCATTCACACTCACATTCACACACCAGTGGAGGCAGCCACCATGCAAGGCGCTCGGTCCATCCACTGGGGGCAATTTAGGGTTCAGTGTCTTGCCCAAGGACACGTCGACATGCAGACAGGGGGAGACAGGAATCAAACTAACAACCTCCCGATTGCAAGACAACTGCTCTCCCCACTGAACCACAGCCACCCCTTTAGTATTTGTTCTTGCGTTTTTTTATTGAATATTGCAGTGCCCATCAGATTATATCTGGTCTCTCTTTGAACAGTTCCTGCATGCAGTCTGGGAGAATATTGTGATATGCTTCATACATTATAACTGCTGTGTTTAAGTTTGTTAAGTCATCTCGTTTAGGAAGTCGGTTTTTAAAGAAAAGTGGATTTGTTTGTGCGTCATAGTCGCTATGATTGACAATTCTTATTGCTTTTTTTGGTAGTATGAAAATCGGATGGATTATTGTTTTACAAGTGTGCCCCCACACTCCCACACTGTATGTGAGATGTGGCAATAATAGGGACAAGAATAGTGTGTGGAGTAATTTTTTTGTTGACAAAGTATTTTGTGTAAGATAACTATTATTTTTGATATTTTCTCTTACCGACCATGTATTGATCAGGATTTTCATGTAATTTAAACATTTTCTTGATTGTCTGTTCTGATTTCTTCTAATACCGGAGAAAACATCCTTTGGCCTTTTGGACAAATAACTTTTACATCTATTGTGTGTTTTGATGGGTTTTTTTAGATGTTTTTGATGCAGTGGAGAAACATTATTATTCATTTCTGCAGCTGTAACTGGAATTTCCATACTTACAGTCAATAAAAATACATTACTGCGTGACAGGTGTGTGTGTGGTTGTGTTTTCTGAGCATCTGAGGCGGTTACTGTCAGAGTCCTCCCCCCTGAGTGGGTCTCCCATCCTGTCCTGCTGTCCTTGTCTTTCTGCCTCACCTCACGTTCCAGTCTTCCAGCCTGTTGTGTCTCGTCTCTGTCGTCTAATCTTTGTTGGTTTGTCTGTCTTTCTTTCTTGGCTTCCTGGGTTTCCATGCTCTCCTCGTGTGCTCCCACTCACCCTGCACCCTCCTGTGTCACTGTTCTGGACTTCATGGATCTGGACTTCATAATGAACCTGTCTGCAGTCGTTCTGGGTAGGATCGCATTGGAGCTGGGTTTTCTGGTTCCTTGAAGGGAGCCGTTTGTTTGAAAGAGCCGTTGAAAAAGACCGGCTCCTTGATGAATGTCACGTGATCTCTGTTGGAGACGTCAACCTCATTAGTGTGTTATTTTCTGACATCTGACACTGTTACATCTGGTGGTTTAATTAGTTTTAGTGACCCGAATTCAAAAGAGATGTTTTTCTGACACACATTACATTGTGGTTTCTCTTGCACATCATCCCCAGAGAAGAGCTTCAAAATACTAAATACTGCTCTGCTTTGTGTGTGTGTGTATGTGTGTGTGTGTGTGTGTGTGTGTGTGTGTTCCATTGCTAAAATCTCTGATAAAACGGTCAACATGGAGTTTCAGTTTAACCGGTTTCCTTGTTATCTAACAACCAAATGTCTTGAGCATTTCCTGCTGTTACTGGCAGCAGGTGTTGAAATCCGACTCATAAAAGGTCTGACACGGCTCTTTGTCTGGTTTTTAACATCTGCCAGCAACAAGGGATGTAAAAGAAACCCAGTCGCCAATTAATAGGGAAACCAGTTATTCCAAAGCACATTCTGGAGCTCTGCTCCGGTTTGTCAACACTTCTTCTCCACGAGTTAGCTGCTGCGTTCAGGTGACCGGAGCATGCTGTGGAAAACTGAAACTCGGAGATGTTGTCAGTCGTTCACATGAAGGCAGTGGTGACAGTTTGGACTCAGAAGGTATACAGGAGACGCTGGAAGGAAGAGTGGACAACTGGCTCTCAGACACTGACCGGCTCTCATCGGTCACTTTAAAGAGAAGTTCAAACAAACGACACACCTTCTTACTGTGTCTGGTTTTAGGACTAGCTGTAGGAAGTTTGTCTTGTCTTTGTAGACATGTTATTTTGTCAGTACACACGTCCTGTAGCACTGCTCAAATAACAATGTTGTGTACTTGGTTTTGCTCAGTGACTGTGAGTCCTGTTTCACAGTCGTTCCAGTTGTGTCAATAACTTAGTTTGCATGAGGATGAGCTGAAGTTGTGGATGACTTGAATTGAGTAATTGCATAAAAGTGGGAAATACTGGTCACAATCATCGTGCAGCCATCAAGATTTTGTGGGTATTGTACATGTGGTGAATGGTAAATGGACGACACTTACGCTGCTTTGATGCTGCTTGGGCAGAGCCCAAGAAAAAAATTACATTCACCCATTCACACACTGAAAAGGATAATATAAAGATATTCAATGAACAACTGAAAATTCTTCCCCCAAAAAATTCTAAGAAGTGGAGAATTTCTGAAAATACAGAACTAAGGAGGCAGAAAATATATTCAATAGATATCAACAATATCAATATCAGCAACATAATGTAATGAGAGCATGTAAGAAGCACTCTTACCATAAAATAATAGAAAATAATAAAAATGATTTTGAGGGAATATGAAATATATTAGACAGTATCATTAGAAATGCTCCCAGTAAGGACATTTTGATTTGACCAAATGATTTTTTTTTGTTCTATAAAGATGTGGAGATCAATAACATGGACCTGTCGGCAAGCAAATTGAAAGAGTTTTGTTAATGTGGGACCAAACTTGTGCGGATTATAACGTGTCCACCAAAGTGTTTTGGGGATGTTGGATTGTGTATTTGATGAGTTTGATGAGGGGAACCAAAAATACCATCCACTTCCATTGTGTCCGTCCCGAAAACCTTCCCCGACTCACCTCTGAATAAACAACAGCTCGCCCTCACAAAGAAGTAAGTATGCTGTTCTAAATGACGAAGGAATTGTGCTAAATGGGCCAATTTGCCAAAATGTTGAAGTATCCCTTTAACGGCACCATGAGGTGTGGATCACCGAGGAGAGACTGCTGCTGAAAATGTTCCTCAATCCACTCAGAGCCAGCAAAAGGCAAAAAACTTGACATTTCTGAAGAACTCCGAGAAAGTTTGGTCATGAGGGTCAATAATGGTTATTAAATTGTGGCTAGTTAATACATGCATGACATTTTTTTTAGATTTTTGTTTATTTGTTTATTTATTTTTTTTTATTTTCAGATATTATTTGACTCTTTCATTATTTGCGTTCTTTAAAGCTGCAGACATAGCTCATGCCATTTTTATATATTGTGATTAATCTTTATGTACTGTATGTTCAATGTAAATGAATAAGTTAAATCAAATAAATATGAAACGACTGTGTATTTAGAGAAGTCTTTATTACATCAAACTGACGTTATATCATCAGTTATGATATCCTTTTGGTCACCTCATTTTTTTTTTAGCAAACATGTCATGAGATTCACTCCAGTTTTACCCAACTATCAAAGCGGGTTATTTCTCAGGTTAGTGAGAAATAACCTGTTTGTGGCATCCACATACATTTTTTAAATGTTTTTACAGTTTAAAAACCTTTTAACAACATTTTCTTGTCTTTTTTTACCCTAATTAGTAGAAACACTTTAAACATGTTTATTATCTACTCTGTCATACCAACTGTTTTTTTTTTTTCATATTAGACACTCTTTTTTTTTTGTTCTGTTAAAAGAGGCTGACATGCCACCCCAAGAGAAGTCTGTCTTAACACTGAATAACTTCTGCTTTTCTACTGAAATGTTTCTGGCTCCGCCTCCTCTCACGTTGAGTCAACAAGCAGAACACGTGATTTCTGAGAAAAGCCTCCCTCCCCTCCTGTTTCCTCCTTTGGGTGAGAAGTGAAAGCATTTTATCTGCGAACTGAGAGACGGACTGAGAAGAAAACAGGGCAGGTTCTTCTCTCCTCAAGTTTCCTCAGACATGGAGAAGAGTCTGTAAGAAGATGTGAAGAGAGTTCAGGTGAGAATCTGTCAGCTCTTTAGAAGCTTTCGGTGTTGTGCCGAGTTATGCATGCCTGCTGAGATCTGTATCTCCTGGTCCCGGGAGCACGTCTGCTCCGCTAAAACGGAAACTATGAGACGCCAAATTGTTTTCTACGGCAAAGCAACACCGGAACGGACCAGGAGACTTTTTAACTTCTCTTTTTCTCTTTATTCACACCATCACAAACCTGACAGCTGCTGGGACAAGGTACCTTTTGTTAGTTTGATTTCCTGTCAAATTGACATAATCAGATTCCAATAAACGGGTCATTTTCTCGTTTTTTCGTTTTTGCCCAAAAATGAAAAAACGAGAATTCAACTCGTTTTCTCGTTTTTCCGTTCTGACAAAACGGATTTTCCACCCATTATTACCTTTTAGACAGGTGGGAGGGGCTGAGGCCGCTCTCGTCAAAGTAAAAGTCTTCTCAACACAGCAGTAAATGTCTGTCTGCTGGAGGAGGCTCCAGCCTCCTGTCAGGACTGTAAATATCTCATAGCAGTAATAATACTACTGCGCACACATGATTACTCTGTGCTTCACTGCTCTTTGGTTCTAATTGTCGGACAAAAAAAATGAATTTTTTTCGGTTCATGACTTCATGAAAGTAGTTAAAAAAAATGACCAGCAGGGGTCGCCCTGTATTGATCTCCTCATCACTCCGAATTTATAAACTTGATATCTTAATAATCAATAGACATGCTGATATGCTGAAAAATAAAAACATCTCCTGTGGTTATTTCTAATTAATCCAGCCTCACTGGACTGTCGCCTTCATTTGTGATCAGTGGAGTAACACAGTTTATTGTCATATTTCATGTTTTTACCATGTAAATATCATAAAACCAGGACAACAGCTCGCTTCCATACATATTTCAAACAGTACTTCTGACAGGGAAGCATCAAAATACAGTAAATAAATACATGTAAAAAAAAATACCTGAAAATGCACAGCAATAACACGATAAAAAAACTTTAAAAACACACAAGCTGTGTGAAGACACAGCATCTTCAGAGTCACATGCTGAACCACACTAAACAACTCCAGTCATCAAATATACTGTAAACTATAGCTGGCTGTCATTCTCCACCACCTTTGATACATATTATATTTTTTTAGTTCCATGAATACAATCAGGATTTATTTCAATTGACTAAATATATAAAAATAGTTTAATCACTGCTAAAATGACATCTCTGACCACCAATTGGCTGACGGTTGCTCCACTGGAGAACCGGTACCATATTTTCGGCACTGTAAGGCACACTGGATTAATAGGCGCACAGTCAATGAATGGCTTTTATTAAAAAAACAATTCATACATGGGGCGCACCACATTTTAAGGCGCATAGGATGTATAGAATAGTATGAGCGAAATACATAATGGCAGTCTAGGTGGTTACATTCTCGGTTGAAATGTGTGAGTAAAGCGACATTTCAGAGCGAGTTTGACTGAGGATCGCTCCTCTTCACGATGTGCAGCTCAGAGCGGCCACGACTGGTCGAACTCGCCTGGTCACCGGGGTTCAGCCAGCTGCCATCTCCTGAGTGAAGTGCTCCACCTTAAGCGGTGAACGTTGAGGATGTGGTTCAGCCTGGTCTGTCTTAATGGAACCAATTTGTGGACTTAAAGGGGAACAGAAATGTGCAAAGTCTTCCTGATCTATGATAAGATTTAGCAAAACAAGAAATATCATGCAGAAAATTCTCATGGGAATTTTACAGGGGGCCTGATGGCCTTATCCACCTCGGGTGGTTTGTGGCACAGGTGATACTTGTCACGTTGCAAGCCCATTATTCACTGGAAGGTTAATTTGTGCTGGAGTGAGTGTGTGGAGGTGAGGAGGGCAGAAGAGCTGCTGTGGACAGAACGAAAAGAGCGAATGACTGGAAGTGAGCAGTGAAGCTGATGGAGAACTCCAATGGAAGAATGGTACAGTGGAAGAAACTGGATTAAAAGGACACTATGGGAGTGTGCACATTTTTCAAAGAAGCTTTAATTCAGATTTCTGCCTCCAACATTTTGAGGTTTAAAACACTGTCTCAAATATTTTTTTTCCACTTTAATTTTATTTTACAGCATTTAAATGTCTCAGGATAATTATTTGTTGACTCGTTTGTGTTGTGTTGTTGTACCTTCCCTGCAAACATTTGTTTACAGGTTAACAGTGTTGTTCTTGACACCATACAGTACAATATTACTACTATAGTATTATTACAGTACAGTATTATAATTGTCTGTTTGATTTATTAGTCTGTAACTTACTTATTACTCCTTTCATGCTGCTCCAGATTGAGCTTCGAGCGGTGTAGCATTTTGTTCTTTCTTTTCGTGCAGCTTGTACCAGCAGCAGTCTGCGGCCTGCAGCCATATTCACACTTTGCTCCCCACCGCATGGTGTTCATCAGAACATCATTCAACTGTAGTTTGAAGCTCAGACTGGTCATCAGAAAGGCTGAGTTCAGAGAAGAAACACAGGACCTCAACCTCTATGTAATATCCGTGTGTGTGTGTGTGTGTGTGTGTGTGTGTGTGTGTGTGTGTGTGTGTGTGGGTGTGGGTGGGTGTGTAGGTGTGTCGGTGTAGGTGTGTGTTCTGCCATGGATCAGTGTGAGGACAGAGAGGAGGGAGTCCCTCCCTCTCAAAGGGCTCGCTATGGGGAACATGAGAACCAGACCGAAGCTCAGAGGTGAGACCTCCATCTTTAACTGTCCTCCACTGTTCTTCACGTCATTTTACAGAGAGAGAGAGAGAGAGATGCCTTTATGTCTTTGTTTCAGTTCATATCCTGAAGTTGAACCCAGCTGTGTGTCCCTGAAGAGTGGCTGGTCCAAGGACGATGTAATAAATTTCAGAGAACAGTGAGTTTTATTTTCTGTTGTCTTCTGCTTTCCATGTATTAGAAAGAACATTTTTCATAGTCATGTAATTGAAGCCATAATCCTGCTAAAGCTTCTAACGGTTCAGTAGTTCTCACTAGGGGTGTAATGATACACAGAAATCTCGGTTCGATACGTACCTCGGTTCTGAGGTCACGGTTCTGTTCGATACAGTACAGGAACAAAATGCAAAACCTAAATTTTCTTGTTGTTCATTTGGTTTTTTATTATTTGTAAACAAAAAATTACTGAGACAACTCACTGTTTTAAACAGGAAAATGAAATAAATGCAAAGTGCTGCTTGGTAATAAGTTAAAAAAAATTCTCCTCGCACCATGCTCCATTTGGGCTCACGCCGTGCAAATTCCATGCAGGCGCACTGATCCTCGAGAAGCTTTTCCGGCTCCTTTATTACAGATCATTTATAGGAAATAAGGCACATACATTGTCAGTACATTATCATTTAGTACCAGAGTTTATTTAGCCTTTATTTTCTGTTCCTGAATCACGGGGGGCGGAGCCCCAATGATTAGATTTCGGCAGACCTTCTCAGCCCCCCTGACAGTCTGCTCTCTCCGTCCATCAGTTCTCTGGGTGTCTTCTCAGACGGGGCTACAGCCTGTTTGCTTCACACAGTCACTTTTCAACACGCGGACCCTTGCAGACAGGAATTCATGACGATTTTTACATCACAGGGACCAAGCGCAATGCGCACACACGCGGATATGTAAAGCATGGACGAGGCTGCTAGCAGTAGCCGTCATGCACACGGGCTGCAGGTGTAGCTGTGCATGGTAGAACATAAACACATGCAACGTCTGGCCCGTGAGCCAAAAAAAAACAACAAAAAAAAAACGTCCGGCTCGTGAACTCACCTGTGCACAGCCCTGGACCGAACCAAACGTCACGTACCGGAACAGTTCAATACAAATACATGTGTAGCCCTCTTCCTCAAGTCAAGATCCAGTCACAGTGTCACAATACCTCTGACAGAGCAGTTCTCAAATAAGGCACGGAAAATGACTTGATCAGGAGTCTGCTACTACTGGATGAATACCAATGATGACAAACAGGAGATTTACACTCTGTCTAGGATGCAGACAGGCCCAGTAGCTCAAAGGTTCTTTTAAAAGACAGATAGTAGTGAGAGTAAAGTTACTCTCATTACTCTCACTTGTTACTGCAACAAGTACCAACGCTGGATCAGAGAAGCCATCGAGATCCGCAAGCGAGGTCCAAGGAGCATGGACCGTGACGAGGGGGCGTACACCTTGTCACGCACGTGGGACGCAGTCCTGGAGAAGGCCTCAGACAGTAGGGGGCGTAGTTTCCCCCTACTGTCTGGAAAACATCACAAGAAGAGCCAGCAGCCTGTTTGACACGTCACTTCCCATCACTTGACGTGCCTCCTGAGGAAGGTCACCGGATGTGACCGAAACTAGTAGAAGTAACTTTACTCTGACTACTATCTGTCTTTGAAAAGAACCTTTTAGCTACTAAGTCGAATCGAAGACAGTATGAACCTTTACCCAAGGGCAGACAGGCCCAGTTAGCCGATTATGGAGCTAAACTGTAAATGTTTGTAAAACTGTCCTAAACGAAAACGCACATTAACCCCTCACTCCGATACACATTACATATGGGGTCACACAATTTAACAGTCATAAAATCACATTTATTAGATGAACTTATGCACACAATGTTTAACTCTTTTCATCAAACCAGTGTCTGCTAAATGAGATACCCGGGATTTTATAGTTTAGTTTGTTGGTACCAGCTGTTAGCGAGCATGTTGGAGCTCAAAGGAAAAAAAAAACAAATGAAAATGTACCTCTAAAAATCCAAATGATATCCTACCTTTGGCGGAATCCTCTCCACCGGTCCTCCACTATACAGCTCTGGTAGAATCCACACACACTCGAGACCACCGAGATGACGTCCAGGTCCAGCCTCCGCAACCTGTGTCCTCCCTCACCTCCGTCCTCCTGTCTGTGGTCCTCCAGCAATGGTTGGTTGGCCGCTCCTCTTCTCCAGCCACGTTAATTCTTTTGGCTAGCTCCTTCTTTGAGTTGGAGCGACTCGGAAAAAAAGTCCACCGCACCGGCTCAACATGCACCAAACTGAGCATTGTAATGCGTGGTGGTGTCGGCGGAGAAACGCTGTCCTTATGTGTGCTGCAGGATGAATCGATGAGCGCAGATTTGCTAGTTCTCACACTTGTATATTTTAACTTCAGGAACAGTACAATAAAGTTTACCACACATTACTAGAGTGGGCACAGCGGTCCATTAGTGCTGGACAGAATTTCGATAGCAATATATACCGCGGTATATTTTTATTCAATAACAGTGATATGAGTTTTAAACAAATTTTCGATATCGTGCATTACAGTATGCGTTTCACAATCGCTAACTGCTGTTCACTGCGCCGCTGATTCAAGCCGAACAGAAAGCGCCGCAAGAGAGTTATCAGTGCTCTGCATGCACACCACAGCTGGCTGTCCTCAGCTCAGGCTACAAGCTAAGCTCCTCCGCGGTAAGTTTGAGCTCCAAATTGAGAACTCGTGCTGTAAATGCGACTGAACAAGCTTCCACAAGCTAATTTGTGGCCGCGAAATAATAAATCATGCGCACGAAATTGTAATTCGTGGCCATGAATCAGATATATCATTCACTGAACAGTCCAGTAAAGTTAGCAGCACAGATGCGGACTTTCGGTCTCAATAACTCTTTAAAAAACGTCAGTAACATACAAAGGGCGCCTCCATCCCATCGTTGTGAGCTGGACTACATGCTACAAGCTCATTTTTATTTAAAGTGTCTGTCTATCAAGCGTCAGAAGCAACATTGTTTATGATTAGCAGCCGGTGGTGCTGCGGGGTTAAGGGACCGTCTACAATTTACAAGACGCTGCAACAGTGAAGACAAAGACCACGAAGAAAAAAAAAAAGTACAGTGATTCGCTGCAGTGTCACCATAATCACTACAACCTCAAGTAATTCTGTACTTCTGAGAACTTTAATTTTCTTCCTGGTTGAAGTACCTTTGTTTAAATCTATAAGAAAAGCTGTGTTGCAGTTTAAAAGTTAAAGCTATTAATATTGAAAAGATGAGTGTATGGCAGTTATTTCTATTCCCTGTCCCAGTAATATTTATGTTTGTTGTTGCTCACTCTTTTCTCTGTTTACTGCAGTAATTCTGAGCACTTTTATTTTTCTTTGTGGTTGAAGCACCTTTGTTTGAATCTATAACAATAACATAACTGTATTTAAGTGTAAAGTTAAAGCAATTCATATTGAAAAAGGTGAAACTTCTGTTTATTTGACAGTGATTTCATATTTCTTAAATAAAAGGTAAACATTTAATTTATTTTAGTTTTTATTTCTAAAATTTTATATTGGAGGAGCTTCCTGTATAATTTATATCGATATCGGAATTATATCATATCGACCGAAATGAAGACCTATATCGTGATAAAGTTTTTGGCCATATCGTCCAGCCCTACGGTCCATGGACACATGGCTGCATCCATGACACAAGTGTAGTACAGAACAGATAAAAAGAAGGGTGGAAACAGAACATGACAAATTAAGGAGGCGCCACCGTGTGGTGATGTAACGTAATAACATTAACTGTTACAGCGTGCTGACAAACAACCGTTCCAAAATCGTCCATTTGAGCTCCAATACACTCAAACTCAGTCTTTTTCTCCCGGTTAAAACTATTTTCTCTCCACGTGTCTCCCTTCCCCGTCTCTTCTTGGTGTGGGCCAGCCCAACCGCGCACAGGACTTTTGACTGAAATGAAGTGCTCGTCTGTACATTAAGTTTTTTTGTAAAGATAATTTAACCGAATTCAACAAACAAGAGAATAAATTATTTTCAACTTGGAACCTGTACTCCTTCTGTTAACCGGTGAACCTGTGTGCCCTTCTGTGTGACTGGGAAAGCTGGGAGGAACATACCATCATCCAAATTGACCAGGCGCACCACTCTGTTACATTTGCTTTTTTGCTATGGCTGAATTTCCTTTGTGAACAAGTTAAGTAGGTGTGTTCACGATGGCAAAGCCAGAGGTAGACGGAGCTAGATGAAGTAGACGGCGCAGCCGTGGGGCGGAGTTATCAGTCTGCCTCCAACTCGGACAACCTGCTGTCAGCAACAGAGATGGCAGAGATCGCGTTTGCGTATGTCCTCATGATGAACTGCGGTCAAGTGAGCCTACACTTCTTAGCCCGCAGTCAAATGAGCCGCACGTTCACTGGCTGTGCGCAAATACACCGAGCATTACGGTAACACCGTTCCGAAACCCATTTCAAAATAAAAGTGGAGCAGGATGGAACACAGCTCACTGCATGTATTACATTATATATTACTGCACTTCATAAATTATATATTACTTTCATAAATACTATGAAGTATGATTACTGTGTACTTTTCCTCCAATTTGTTGCCAAAGTTCATTAGACATTGTAACACAAGCCATTGTCATCTGACTTTGAAGTCTAGTAAAATACTCTTTTTCAATAAGTAGTCCTCGAAATCAGTACTGTTGGACTTAATACATTACAAGTCACTTGCAAAAGGACTATGAAGTACTTTTACTGTGTACTTTTCCTGTAATTTGTCGCCAAAGTTCCCTGTTGTAAATAAAAGCCAATTTCGCCTGACTTTGAAGTGCAATAAAATCCTGTTTTTCAATAAGTCGTCCACGAAATCAGTACTGCTGGACTCATGTCATATATTTCTTGCCAAAATGCTATGAAGTACTGTAACATTTTTTGGCGTATTTGCAATTACAATTCTGCCTAGGCGAAATGTAATTAAAGATATCTTGAATGACAGTTTTGACTAGACGAAATGACGTTGCAGATATCCGTAATGTCGGGGACCTGGGGACCTGCTTCCGCAGCACATTGAGGAACGATATGTTTCACCATAAAAATGACCATAAATCAATCAGTTTTCAAATACTATTCCTGTTTTCATGGATGTCCAATATGGAGGACACACAGACACAAATAGAACAAAATGAACTCATAAACAGTTCAGTCTGATTGAGGTTTTTATTGAGAGAATTGGTTTAAGGATTTATATTATACTCGATCGTTACTGACATTGTTGTTGTATGATTATAACAATAATAATTATTACATTTATTATTATTACATTGCATTATCCATCGCCATTATTATAAATGATATTGCTGTTTTCATATTATATTATATTATATTATATTATATTATATTATATTATATTAAATTATATTATGAGTCATATTAATTTTCAACATGATGAATACCATAAACAGGACAGCCTCAGATGAAACATCTTTCTCATTTAGAATGTCTCCATATCTACAAACTCTGACATTATTTGAGTTCAGCAAGTGTTGTTGCTCATTCATTGCACGTTTTGTTCTGGCCATGGCGTCCAGCATCAGTGTCTCACATCCAGATTTAGTCTGATCTTCATCCAGTCGTCTTACCAGCATGTTAATTATCTTCTTTTGGTCAAGTTTAGCATCCACTGAAGTCAGCAAAAACAAAACAAAAACAACAAAATTCCTAAAATAGAGAAAATAAAATATCTCAAAGCTCAAAATGGCTGAGAATGAGTAATGTGGTTATTTGATATGGGCTTTTGGATCAGTAATGTTCATGGTTTGTTACAAAACAGCAATTCATGTATTTAATGCATTGTCCAAAGTAGCATCTGAAGTTAGTTATTTCAGCAGTCAGCAGCTCTGTCATGTCATGTGGAATAATGTGAATTGAACTATATTTTATGTTAAGAACAAGGAGGCAGAGTGGAGGGATTCAATCTATCCTGTCTGGGTTTATTTCACTATTTGGTAAATGGTAAATGGTCTACGCTTATATAGCGCTCTTCCTCTGCATTAGCAGACCCCAAAGCGCTTTACACTGCTTTAACACATCTACCCATTCACACTCACACTCACACACCAGCGGTGGCGGCCGCCATGCAAGGCGCTCAGTCCATCCACTGAGGGCAATTTGGTGTTCAGTGTCTTGCCCAAGGACACTTTGACATGCAAACAAGGGGAGACAGGAATCGAACTAACAACCTTCCGATTGCAAGACGACTCCCCACTGAAGCACAGCCGCCCCGTTCATATTCAACGACCAGCTCTTTACATCCTCTGCCAGTGAAAAGTGATTCTACAGTATCTGGTTTCATTAGAACATCCTTAAAGCGATACTTCAACATTTTGGCAAATTGGCCCATTTAGTGCAATTCATTAGTCATTTCGAACGGTATACTTACTTTTTTTCGTGAGGGCGAGCTGTTGTTTATTCAGAGGTGAGTCGGGGAAGGTTTTCGGGACGGACACAATGGAAGTGGACGGTATTTTGGTTCCCCCTCGTCAAACTCATCAAATACACAATCCAACAACCCCAAAACACTTTGGTGGGCAAATTATAATCCGCACATTCACTACGCTGTGAAATATTAATGCAAAATTACCAGATTGAGTTGTTTATGCGAAGATTGCTAAGACGGAACTACTTGTCTGGGCGTTGTGATCTCAAAAGAAAAAGTAGTTCCCAGTATTTGCTTCAGTGTCGTAACGCTACAATATTATTTGTTGGTGTTCCACAGCGTAGCGAATGTGCGGATTATAATTTGCCCACCAAAGTGTTTTGGGGTTGTTGGATTGTGTATTTGATGAGTTTGACGAGGGGGAACCAAAATACCGTCCACTTCCATTGTGTCCGTCCCGAAAACCTTCCCCGACTCACCTCTGAATAAACAACAGCTCGCCCTCACAAAAAAAGTAAGTATACCGTTCGAAATGACTAATGAATTGCGCTAAATGGGCCAATTTGCCAAAATGTTGAAGTATCGCTTTAAGAGGGACAAAATAATTCTGGCATCTTTTCCAGTTAGTTTCTTTTTAAAACATTCAGGCATCCTGTGTCATAGCTACACGTGTGATGTTTTTGACAAATCAAATTGTTTGGAAATCTGTGGAAAATTCAGCAAATAATTCTCCTTTACCATGAGGGAGAAGCAGTGACCTCCATCCACTTTCATGCACTGCTGCTTCTCTGACTCCTCTCCAAGCTGTCTGCACGTAATCATGTCTCTCGAAACACAATCAGACATCTGGTACATGATGTCTGTGGAACTGCACATGTGAGAAGGTGAAGGCTGACGCGTCCACATGGTCCATGCGGCTCTGTGAGGATCATCTTCCCTCTCCTTGATACCATCCGCCAACACTTATCTAGTCCCATCTCCATGTTATTTCTGTATACCCTGGTGAGGTGAATCAGTGAGTCGATGTCCTGCTCACTCTTGACAAACAGCTTGATGTCTTCCCCGTAGAGGAATTGGCTGACGGTTGCTCCACTGGAGAACCGGTACCATATTTTCGGCACTATAAGCCTCACTGGATTAATAGGCACACAGTCAATGAATGGCTTTTATTTAAAAAACAATTCATACATGGGGCGCACCACATTTTAAGGCGCATAGGATGTATAGAATAGTATGAGCGAAATACATAATGGCAGTCTAGGTGGTTACATTCTCGGTTGAAATGTGTGAGTAAAGCGACATATCAGAGCGAGTTTGACTGAGGATCGCTCCTCTTCACGATGTGCAGCTCAGAGCGGCTACGACTGGTCGAACTCGCTCGGTCACCGGGGTTCAGCCAGCTGCCGTCTCCTGAGTGAAGTGCTCCACCTTAAGCAGTGAACGTTGAGGATGTGGTTCAGCCTGGTCTGTCTTAATGGAACCAATTTGTGGACTTAAAGGGGAACAGAAATGTGCAAAGTCTTCCTGATCTATGATAAGATTTAGCAAAACAAGAAATATCATGCAGAAAATTCTCATGGGAATTTTACAGGGGGCCTGATGGCCTTATCCACCTCGGGTGGTTTGTGGCACAGGTGATACTTGTCACGTTGCAAGCCCATTATTCACTGGAAGGTTAATTTGTGCTGGAGTGAGTGTGTCGAGGTGAGGAGGGCAGAAGAGCTGCTGTGGACAGAAAAGGGCGAATGAGTGGAAGTGAGCAGTGAAGCTGATGGAGAACTCCAATGGAACAATGGTACAGTGGAAGAAACTGGATTAAAAGGACACTATGGGAGTGTGCACATTTTTCAAAGAAGCTTTTATTCAGATTTCTGCCTCCAACATTTTGAGGTTTAAAACACTGTCTCAAATATTTTTTTTCCACTTTAATTTTATTTTACAGTATTTAAATGTCTCAGGATAATTATTTGTTTACTCGTTTGTGTTGTGTTGTTGTACCTTCCCTGCAAACATTTGTTTACAGGTTAACAGTGTTGTTCTTGACACCATACAGTACAATATTACTACTGTAGTATTATTACAGTACAGTATTATAATTGTCTGTTTGATTTATTAGTCTGTAACTTACTTATTACTCCTGTCATGCTGCTCCAGATTGAGCTTCGAGCGGTGTAGCATTTTGTTCTTTCTTTTCGTGCAGCTTGTACCAGCAGCAGTCTGCGGCCCGCAGACATATTCACACTTTCCTCCTCACGACATGGTGTTCATCAGAACATCATTCAACTGTAGTTTGAAGCTCAGACAGGTAATCAGAAAGGCTGAGTTCAGAGAAGAAACACAGGACGTCAACCTCTATGTAATATCCGTGTGTGTGTGTGTGTGTGGGTGGGTGTGTAGGTGTGTCGGTGTAGGTGTGTGTTCTACCATGGATCAGTGTGAGGACAGAGAGGAGGGAGTCCCTCCCTGTAAAAGAGCTCGCTATGGGGAACATGAGAACCAGACCAAAGCTCAGAGGTGAGACCTCCATCTTTAACTGTCCTCCACTCTTCTTCACATCAATTTACTCAGAGAGAGAGAGACGGAGAGAGCCTTTATGTCTTTGTTTCAGTTCAAGTCCTGAAGTTGAACCCAGCTGTGTGTCCCTGAAGAGTGACTGGTCCAAGGACGATGTAATAAATTTCAGAGGACAGTGAGTTTTATTTTCTGTTGTCTTCTGCTTTCCATGTAATTAGAAAGAACATTTTTCATAGTCATGTAATTGAAGCCATAATCCTGCTAAAGCTTCTAACGGTTCAGTAGTTCTCACTAGGGGTGTAATGATACACAAAAATCTCGGTTCGATACGTACCTCGGTTCTGAGGTCACGGTTCTGTTCGATACAGTACAGGAACAAAATGCAAAACCTAAATTTTCTTGTTGTTCATTTGGTTGTTTATTATTTGTAAACAAAAAATTACTGAAACAACTCACTGTTTTAAACAGGAAAATGAAATAAATGCAAAGTGCTGCTTGGTAATAAGTTAAAAAAAATTCTCCTCGCACCATGCTACATTTGGGCTCACGCCGTGCAAATTCCATGCAGGCGCACTGATCCTCGAGAAGCTTTTCCGGCTCCTTTATTACAGATTATTTATAGGAAATAAGGCACATACATTGTCAGTACATTATCATTTAGTACCAGAGTTTATTTAGCCTTTATTTTCTGTTCCTGAATCACGGGGGGCGGAGCCCCAATGATTAGATTTCGGCAGACCTTCTCAGCCCCCCTGACAGTCTGCTCTCTCCGTCCATCAGTTCTCTGGGTGTCTTCTCAGACGGGGCTACAGCCTGTTTGCTTCACACAGTCACTTTTCAACACGCGGACCCTTGCAGACAGGAATTCATGACGATTTTTACATCACAGGGACCAAGCGCAATGCGCACACACGCGGATATGTAAAGCATGGACGAGGCTGCTAGCAGTAGCCGTCATGCACACGGGCTGCAGGTGTAGCTGTGCATGGTAGAACATAAACACATGCAACGTCTGGCCCGTGAGCCAAAAAAAAACAACAAAAAAAAAACGTCCGGCTCGTGAACTCACCTGTGCACAGCCCTGGACCGAACCAAACGTCACGTACCGGAACAGTTCAATACAAATACATGTGTAGCCCTCTTCCTCAAGTCAAGATCCAGTCACAGTGTCACAATACCTCTGACAGAGCAGTTCTCAAATAAGGCACAGAGAATGACTTGATCAGGAGTCTGCTACTACTGGATGAATACCAATGATGACAAACAGGAGATTTACACTCTGTCTAGGATGCAGACAGGCCCAGTAGCTCAAAGGTTCTTTTAAAAGACAGATAGTAGTGAGAGTAAAGTTACTCTCATTACTCTCACTTGTTACTGCAACAAGTACCAACGCTGGATCAGAGAAGCCATCGAGATCCGCAAGCGAGGTCCAAGGAGCATGGACCGTGACGAGGGGGCGTACACCTTGTCACGCACGTGGGACGCAGTCCTGGAGAAGGCCTCAGACAGTAGGGGGCGTAGTTTCCCCCTACTGTCTGGAAAACATCAGAAGAAGAGCCAGCAGCCTGTTTGACACGTCACTTCCCATCACGTGACGTGCCTCCTGAGGAAGGTCACCGGATGTGACCAAAACTAGTAGAAGTAACTTTACTCTGACTACTATCTGTCTTTGAAAAGAACCTTTTAGCTACTAAGTCGAATCGAAGACAGTATGAACCTTTACCCAAGGGCAGACAGGCCCAGTTAGCCGATTATGGAGCTAAACTGTAAATGTGTGTAAAACTGTCCTAAACGAAAACACACATTAACCCCTCACTCCGATACACATTACATATGGGGTCACACAATTTAACAGTCATAAAATCACATTTATTAGATGAACTTATGCACACAATGTTTAACTCTTTTCATCAAACCAATGTCTTCTAAATGAGATACCCGGGATTTTATAGTTTAGTTTGTTGGTACCAGCTGTTAGCGAGCATGTTGGAGCTCAAAGGAAAAAAAAAAAAAAATGAAAATGTACCTCTAAAAATCCAAGTTATATCCTACCTTTGGCGGAATCCTCTCCACCGGTCCTCCACTGTACAGCTCTGGTAGAATCCACACACACTCGAGACCACCGAGATGACGTCCAGGTCCAGCCTCCGCAACCTGTGTCCTCCCTCACCTCCGTCCTCCTGTCTGTGGTCCTCCAGCAATGGTTGGTTGGCTGCTCCTCTTCTCCAGCCACGTTAATTCTTTTGGCTAGCTCCTTCTTTGAGTTGGAGCGACTCGGAAAAAAAGTCCGGCTCAACATGCACCAAACTGAGCATTGTAATGCGTGGTGGTGTCGGCAGAGAAACGCTGTCCTTATGTGTGCTGCAGGATGAATCGATGAGCGCAGATTTGCTAGTTCTCACACTTGTATATTTTAACTTCAGGAACAGTACAATAAAGTTTACCACACATTACTAGAGTGGGCACAGCGGTCCATTAGTGCTGGACAGAATTTCGATAGCAATATATACCGCGGTATATTTTTATTCAGCTGTGTGTCCCTGAAGAGTGACAATTCCAAGGAGTTCTTCATTCCAGTTCTTCATTTCAGAGAACAGTGAGTTTTATTTCTTGTTGTTGTTTGATTTCCATGTTCTTAGAACATTTTTCATAGTCATGTGATTGAAGCCAAAATCCTGCGAAAGTTTCAAACTATCCCATAGTTCTCACTCAGAGAATCATTAGTCTGAAACTCTCAATTCTTCCCTTCATCCTCCAATCTTTCAACCTCCCATTTTTCCACTCAGTCTGTTCCTGATGTTGTTTGTTTTCAGCTCCGACTCTGAGTTTCCATCCCTGAAGAGAAACCGGTCTGTCAGTGATCCCTTTTTATCTAAACCTGGAGCAGGAAGTTCTGATGAGGGGTGAGAATCAGTGTTTGTGTCAGGATTCATCATCATAACAGCAGCTTGAACAAAGTCAACATGTTTCTGCAGCGTCAGCCAGCAGAGCTCCCAGGTTCTCCATGGAGGCTCTGCCCCTCAGCATCAAACACATCTGGACTCCATCTTTATGGTGAGAACAAGTCTCCATTCAACACTTTACTGTCACATCAGAGAGACAGAAGAAGTTGTTGTGACTTCCAGCTGAAACATGAAGCAGACTCTCAGCTTCTTAGATCCATTCAGGTCCAAAGTGAAACAGTCCAACCTTCATCCAGCTTCCAGCCTTCACTGATGCTGAAGCTGTTTCTGCTGGAGATCCACATGAAGTCTGACTCTGCTTCACATGTTGTCCATCCTGGATTTACACTCACATCTCCATCTGTCTAACTCCAGATGTTTCTCTGTTCCAGCTGCTGGAGGACAACATGGTGACTTTCATGAAGGAGGAGCTGAAGAAGATGAAGAAGCTCCTGGGTCCAGATTACCCAGCATGCTCAGAGAGTGAGAGAGAGGATGAGGATGAAGAGCAGAGGAGCAGCAGAGAGTCATTAGTGAGGATCACACTGGACTTCCTGAGGAGGATGAAGCAGGAGGAGCTGGCTGAGCGTCTGTGGAGCAGTAAGAGGATTTGATCTCATTTCACAGGATGGAGATGAAACAGAGAAATGTTTTCAGGTAGAAGAGAGACTGGAGAGCAGAAAGAAGGAACAGAGTCCAAACTAAAGATCAGAGCTCGTTTCCAGATCAGGCACAGAAACTGTGAAACAGACAGAAGCAAGTAGAAAGTCCAAAAGAAGCACCAGAGTCATGTTATGTCCCAGTCAAGGAGCTCTGGGGAACACCATGATTTTGGCCCCTCCAACACTCCTTGCTGACAAGAAGGCCAGCAAGCACCAGTTTTAGACAGTAATGAACAAAAGCTTTTTGCTTCCAGGAGATGAGCAGATTCAAATTCCAATAGCTAAATGACAGTAAGAAAATCACAATTCCTAATCGAAACGCCTTCATTGAAAAAAAGGAGAAAACAGGTGGCAGCGCCAAATCAAAGACCCCCCTCACTCTTATCTGGTGCTCGACTACTGCAGTTTTGTATTTACAGCAGGCATGTCCAAAGTCCGGCCATTCACTCCGAGCGGTCAGATTTCATACGGCCAGCATCTTCAGTCTAATCTGTCATTTACGATTTGCGAGCACTGTAAGAATAAATAAATCATTAAACTTTAAAAAAAAGTAATTCTTCCTTTCACCACATGGCAGCAGCACCATTCTGATGATACCTGGTTTAATCGATCACATCACAGGGTGCCATGTAGTTTTTCTGAGTCCAGTTGTCGTGGTGCAACGTCAGGAGGCGCCACAGCATCCCGAGCATTCAGGCACCTGTCAGTACCTACACCTTGTACTCTTCTCTACTCGTTTCTGCCATGGCCTCTACAAAGAGACAAGTTGACAGTGAGGACCGGTGCCTTCAGGAGCTCTAGAAGTTACAGTACTTCTTCACTGCAAGTCAAGGGAATTGTGTTTGTCTAATTTGCAAAGAGACGGTTGCCGTGTTTAAGGATTTTAAGGTCTTGTATCCGTATTCAAGTCCTCCTTCGATGTCCAGACTTTGCAAGCTTTGTGTCGTTATTCTGAAATATTCACCTCCTAATAGTCGGCGATTTCAATGTGCACGTCTGCTGTGAGACTTGTCTGCTGCTCACAAACTTCCTGAATCTCATCGACTCTTTTAATGTTTCACAGTCTACCACAAACTTTTACCTGATCATCTACCAGTTTTGTTTTCACTCTCACTGCCTGCACTAACCACCAGGGACTCTGTGCCAGCTCGCCATATCCATGTTTTTCACACATTAACTGCTCTGCAGTGTTCTGCTGCTTGGGATAACTGTTTTCCTCTGAATGACTTTGGTGACCTTAATGTGAATGCCTGTATAAAATCATTTGATGCTGTCTGTACAGAGATTTTAGACTCCCTTGCACCAAATAATCTAAAGAGAGTAAAGCTAACAGACTGAGCCTTGACTTAATGGGTTCAGTTCTGAGCTCAGATTCATGTGGACAGGCAAGAGAAAATGGAAAAAGGACAACCTATAAACCTCTTTGGATCTCATGCATGAGTGTCCTCTGGACTACCAGCAGGGTGTTGAAACTGCAAAAGCTCAATACTTCTCCTCACTTGATGCCAAAAATGCTCACAAGCCACAGGAGATTTGATCCTCCAGACTGCTCACAAAGGCTCTGAGAGGGTAAAGGTCACAGACCCTGATTCCCCCCAGTGTCACCTGCTGATAAAGTTGCTCCCTTTCAACCAAGGAAGCTTAAGTTTAAAGATGTTGTCCTGTCTTCTCTAAGGATCACATCGGTGGTTTGACCCCACTAAGTCACTTTGTCAAATTTGCTCCAAATCAGATGACAGAAGTGGAAAAAAATTTGTTCAAGCAGTATCAATACACTATCAAATCACAAACAAACCAACACAGCAGCAGCTCTGCTGAGAATACTGTCAGAATGCATGTCGAAACCCAAAAAACCGCAGATCACATACATAAACCATATGGACACTATGAAGACAAAGTTTAATTGTCTCTAGAGAAGCGTTGTGTAAATTACAATGCAGAGGTTTCTCCATTCTATAGTTTTTATTGTGGTTCATTCTTTGATCTGTTTCAGAAACTATTTGTAAGATTTTGTTATGTTTTGAAAATCAAACTGAAGTCATTATTCAATGCACAGAATCGTATCTGTGGTCAAATGTATCTATTAGGAGCAAGTCACTCTGCTCAAAAAAAAAAAAAAAAAAGTTGTGTCCCTGACATCAGGGTGCAAACTATGGGGGAGCCAGGGTCGTCTCAGCCCCCCTTGATGAGACATAAGCCTCCCTGAAAACACGATTTGCAAAATTTTGGGGGGGCGACCCTAATTATTGGCAAAATGCTGTTTCCTTCGTGGATTTCCTTTATTATTATTATTATTATTATTATTATTATTATTATTATTTTTGTTATTATTATTATTATTATTATTGTATGATCACAATCATGGATCATATGCAGAATTAGGCCATTTTTAATGTATGATTTGCACATCACTAATTCACTTTAATAAAGATGTCGGCCTGCACACAGTACTTGTCCCCACCATTGCAGTGTGGGGTCTCAGCTCCTCTGCAGTCATGTTGGTCTTGGAGATGGGAGGCCCTGAGAAGGGGCTGTGCTGGAAATTTCCTATGAGTGCATGCTGAGCTGACATGCCAGAATCAACTTCAGTTTTCACACATATGAAATGTGTGAGGGACTGCAAATGCTTTGGCTAGAAATTACTGTGAGCGGTACGTTGTTCTCCTTTTTAGATGCAGCTGCAGGCACTCATGGGAATCTTCCTGTTCTCCAGCCCCAGGCCAGGTCTCCAGAGCTGGATGGATCTCATGGAGCAGAAACATCTCCACCAACATCCTACTGAGAGAAAGTGGTCCAAAACCAGTCTATAAGGTGTTATCTCTGCACATCCAGAAGTCGTCCTCAGAGGAACCAGAATGAAAGTTTTTTGATACGTCTTTCTTGGACGTTGTTCAGATTTCCTGATGGGACGTTGTATTGATGTAATTGTTTGACATCTGGAAGACGTCCTCAAAGTTGGGAGAACAAACCCACTTGACAAAGACACATGCCTAAGACATCTTTTCAGCGTTGATTTTGCATCAGTGCCATGGTTCTTCACATGCTTGGTTTACTCTCGAAAATACAAGCTCTTCTACAGATGCTGTCTTGAAGATACCTTCAAGATACAGTACTTTGAAGCTTGAGGGGGGCAGGGTCTGGTCAGTATATCTATGGGAGACCAAGAGGGAACACCAGGAAGCCTGGGTGGATGCAGTGAGAGTGAGTGGGTGGTGGTACGAGGGGCTGATGGACAGCTGTGTCTATGTACATAGCTTACCACCAAATGCATGATAAAAAAAAAGTATGACTGTGTTTGCAAAAACAACATCTAAAATGAGAATAAATTTGACGTTGAAAAGACGTCCATAACGAACACATTTGGACGACACTTGGCTTTTATACAGAGGTCTTGTGGATGTCAACACGAGACGCTCGAGAGACGCTGGAAAAAGTCGTTGTCCAGAGTTACTGTCTGCACCTTCATGAGACCAAAATTGGGCAAGCAAAAACAATGTTGAAAAGATGTCTTTGTGCGGTGAGTTTGTTGTAGCTGCTTTGAGGACATCTTCTGGATGTCAAACAATTCCGTCAATTACACGTCTTTTCTTTGACATGAATAATGACAAGACATAGGCACAACGTCCCAATGAGACATTCGTACAATGTCCAAGAAAGACGTACAAAAAAATCATTCTGGCGCCTCTGAGGACGTCCTCTGGATGTGCAGTGAGAACACCTCATAGACGTTTTTTGGACCACTTTTTGCTCAATG
Source organism: Salarias fasciatus (assembly GCF_902148845.1). Lineage (NCBI taxonomy): Eukaryota > Metazoa > Chordata > Actinopteri > Blenniiformes > Blenniidae > Salarias > Salarias fasciatus. The sequence continues at coordinate 5,470,896 of NC_043759.1, forward strand.
AGATACTTTCCTCACATCCAATGTCAAACACACTCAACTCATTTATTTCTGTTTTCAGGAACTTCTACTGGAGTCTGCCAACAGAAGCTGAAATGTGGCCTGAAGAAGAGGTTCCAGTGTGTGTTTGAAGGAGTCTCTAAAGCAGGAGAGTCCACCTTCCTGAACCAGATCTACACAGAGCTCCACATCACAGAGGGAGGGACTGCAGAGGTCAATGAGGAACATGAGGTCAGACAGATTGAAACAGCATCCAGGACAGCAGACAGAGCAGAAACAAGCATCAGACCAGGAGACATCTTTAAAGGTCCACCTGGAAGATCTCAACCAATCAGAACAGTGCTGACACAGGGAGTGGCTGGCATTGGGAAAACAGTCCTGACACAGAAGTTCACTCTGGACTGGGCTGAAGACAAAGACAACCAGGACATCCACTTCACATTTCCATTCACCTTCAGAGAGCTGAATGTGCTGAAAGAGAAGAAGTTCAGCTTGGTGGGACTTGTTCATCACTTCTTCCCTGAAACCAAAGAAGCAGGACTCTGCAGCATTGAAGACTTCCAGGTGGTCTTCATCTTGGATGGTCTGGATGAGTGTCGACTCCCTCTGGACTTCCAGCACACTGAGTTCCTGACTGAAGTTACAGAGTCCACCTCAGTGGATGTTCTGCTGACAAACCTCATCAGGGGGAAACTGCTTCCCTCTGCTCTCCTCTGGATCACCACACGACCTGCAGCAGCCAATCAGATCCCTGCTGACTGTGTGGACATGGTGACAGAGGTCCGAGGGTTCACTGACCCCCAGAAGGAGGAGTACTTCAGGAAGAGGTTCAGAGAGGAGGAGCAGGCCAGCAGGATCATCTCCCACATCAAGACCTCCCGAAGCCTCCACATCATGTGCCACATCCCGGTCTTCTGCTGGATCACTGCTACAGTTCTGGAGAAGGTGTTGAAGAGCAGAGAGGGAGGAGAGCTGCCCAAGACCCTGACTCAGATGTACATCCACCACCTGGTGGTCCAGGCCAAAGTCAAGAAGGTCAAGTATGATGGAGGAGCTGCCACAGATCCACACTGGAGTCCAGAGAGCAGGGAGATGATAGAGTCTCTGGGAAAACTGGCTTTTGAGGAGATGCAGAAAGGAAACCTGATCTTCTATGAGCCCGACCTGACAGAGTGTGGCATCGATCTCAGAGCAGCCTCAGTGTACTCAGGAATGTTCACACAGATCTTTAGAGAGGAGAGCGGCCTGTACCAGGACAAGGTGTTCTTCTTCATCCATCTGAGCCTTCAGGAGTTTCTGGCTGCTCTTCATGTCCATCAGACCTTCATCACGTCTGGAATCAACCTGCTGGAAGAACAACCAAAAACCTCCTGGTGGTCAAATATTTGGAAGCAGAAACCTAATCTCCACCATCTCCATCAGAGAGCAGTGGACGAGGCCTTGAAGAGTCCAAATGGACACCTGGACTTGTTCCTCCGCTTCCTCCTGGGTCTTTCACTGTCGACCAATCAGAGTCTCCTTCAAGGTCTGCTGACACAGACAGGAAGTAGCTCACAGACCAATCAGAAAACAGTCCAGTACATCAAGAAGAAGCTGAGTGAGAGTCTGTCTGCAGAGAGAAGCATCAATCTGTTCCACTGTCTGAATGAACTGAATGATGGTTCTCTGGTGGAGGAGATCCAACAGTCCCTGAGATCAGGACGTCTCTCTGGAGACAAGCTGTCTCCTGCTCAGTGGTCAGCTCTGGTCTTCATCTTACTGTCATCAGAAGAAGATCTGAAGGAGTTTGACCTGAAAAAATACTCTGCTTCAGAGGAGGCTCTTCTGAAGCTGCTGCCAGTGGTCAAAGCCTCCAACAAAGCTCTGTACGTGGTTTAAGAACAAATATGTAGAACTGAGTCCATGAGAAACATTGATCTGGTTTTCATTGTTGGTTCTTCTTCAGGTTGAGCAGCTGTGGTCTGTCAGAGAGAAGCTGTGGAGCTCTGTCCTCAGTCCTCAGCTCTCAGTCCTCCAGTCTGACTCATCTGGACCTGAGTAACAACGACCTGCAGGATTCAGGAGTGAAACTACTGTCTTCTGGACTGGAGAGTCCTCACTGTAAACTGGAAACTCTCAGGTCAGGATCCAGCTGCTGCTTGATCAGGTTGATGTTGGTGCAGATCATGTGGAGGATCTTCCTTCTTCCTTGTTAACTTGACGCCATGTTTGTGCCTCCAGTCTGTCAGGGTGTCTGGTCTCAGAGGAAGGCTGTGCTTCTCTGGTCTCAGCTGTGAGCTCCAAGTCCTCCCATCTGAGAGAGCTGGACCTGAGCTACAACCATCCAGGAGACTCAGGAGTGAAGGAGCTGTCAGCGGCAGTGGAGGATCCACAGTGCAGTCTGGAGACTCTCAGGTACGAACAGGTTAAATTAAGTCCACGTCTTTCTGTTCTTGTACTGCTATCTGTAGTGCAGCTGCGAAGATCTCAGTGGAACAGTGTAAGTTATTGATATTTCCTCCTCTATTATCTGGAAGTCAAACCAGAGTAACCAGTAATGTTTCCACTGTCAGTTCAGCTGGAGAGTAGCAGCCACACATCATCCACTCACTGTGCTGTGTGATGGTAACATGTCGCTGTGATCTGCTTCAGACTGTTTTTAGGTTGAAAAACATTGGAGTCTTCCAGAAGATTGAACACAATGTTCATTTAATTCCAGTATTCATCTGGATGATAAAACACAATATAAATATATAAAAATCTGATTGACAATCATATCAGTAAATAGATCTTCTCTCATTTTTTAACTAAGAGAAAACATAATCATTTTTCTTAAACAAAAATGGCCTCTTTCAACCTCAGAGCTCTTCAAAGTGAAGATTTCATCCATCATGAAATTCAACCCACTGTGTGTGTGTGTGTGTGTGTGTGTGTGTGTGTGTGTGAGAGAGAGAGAGAGAGAGAGAGAGAGAGAGAGAGATTTTTAAAACACTTTTATTTGCACAGTTTACAGTGATCCAGTGTGTGTCAGACTCTTAAAAACCATTCATGCTTTCAAATTAAAAAAATGTGCAAAATGAAGTTGATTGTTGTCCATACAGCACAGAATGTCCTTAAAACACCAGACCTCTTTAAAAGCATTTAAATCTTTGTTTTGTTTAAAAAAAACCAATATTCGAGCCAGAGTCTGGATTTGACGTTGACCTGCCACACTTCTTTGACGTCCTGTCCTTCTCTGCCCTCAACCTTGTTCCTCCTGCTGATGTAAATCACCATCTTGTCTTCCCCTGAGATAAAATTGATTAGCTTGGAATTAGATTGGATTGGAATGAAATCCCTATCAAAATTCAAGAGCATTTTAAATTGATTTGAGAGCAGCATTGATCGATTTCATTCTCGGATTCCGTGATATTGTCTCTCAGAACTCTGCTCTCGCGCTCAAATTTGCTCTGCGCGCGCTCAAACTGTGTCCTCGCGCTCGGTTACGACGCTGCTCGCGCAGATTTTGTGCGCTCGCACTCAAACTCCTCCTCTTGCTCTCACGGAACTTGTGCTCACGGATCTCTGCTCTGCTCTCGGATTTTTCGTGTATCAACGCTGTCAACCAATAGAAAGCCGGCTCGCTCTGACCAATCAGATTATCCCTGTTTGTATACGGGTGCGTTCGCTGTTTCTGAGGAGCGTCGCATACGGGCGGACACCCTTTCAACAGAATAAAATATCATGCAATACATACAACAGCGTCCAAGCTTCTCATTACAATGGCTATATTGTATGATAATAGCCGCATCGAACACTGCTCTTTGAGGTGTGCTGGTGGAGAAAACAATGTCACCATCCTGAAGGGACGAGGTACCTTTTGTCAGTTTGATTTTCTATTAAATTGACATAATCACATTCCAATAAACGGGCCAAATTCAACTCGTTTCCCGTCCTGACTGACAAAATGGATTTTCCACTCATTTCCCGTTTGACAGGTGGGCGGGGCTTACGCCGCTCTCAAAGTAAAGCTGTTCTTAACACAGCGGCAAATGTCTGCTGCTCCAGCCTGCTGTCAGGACTGTAAATAACTCATAAAAGTTGTATTAGTGTTACACGAAGAAGCTCACTCTGTGCTTTGCTGCTCTTTGGTTCTAATTGTCAGACGCTAAACTGCATTTTTTCGACTCCCGACTAAATTAAAGTAGTTAAAAAAAATTACCAGCAGGGGTCGCCCTGTATTGCTCTCCTCATCACTCCGAATTTACACACTTACGTAATGTCTGAAATAATCAACAGATTTGTTGATATGCTGAAAAATAAAAACATCTCATGCAGTTATTTCTAATTAATCCAGCCTCACTGGAATGTTGCCTCATCATCTGTGATCAGTGGAGAAACACAGTGGAGTTATCCAGATTATTGTTATATTATTTTCATGTTTTTACCTTGTAAGTATCATAAAACCAGGACACATGCAGGCTCCAGTACACATGTCAAACGGTACTTCTGACAGAGACGCATTATAATGAATTTCCACATATGACATGAACACTGAAACTGGAGCCATTACAGTCAGAATGGTCTTATCATTGTTGCTGTTGTACAGCATGGGTTTATTTATTGTTTGCATGTTTTTAATCACGTAAACATTCAACAAATCAATAAATTCTCTGTTTTCTCTCACTCTTTTGGCGTATTAGTTGCGTGCGAAAGGAGTTTAACTCCTTCTCTACTATGTACACTGTAAATTCGGAGTGATGAGGTGAGCAATACAGGGCGACCCCTGCTGGTCATTTTTTAAACTACTTTCATTTAGTCGGGAGTAGAAAAAATGCAGTTTAGCGTCTGACAATTAGAACCAAAGAGCAGCAAAGCAATCCATTTTGTCAGTCAGGACGGGAAAACGAGTTGAATTTGGCCCGTTTATTGGAATGTGATTATGTCAATTTAACAGAAAATCAAACTGACAAAAGGTACCTCGTCCCTTTAGGATGGTGACATTGTTTTCTCCACCAGCACACCTCAAAGAGCAGCGTTCGATGCAGCTATTATTATACAATACAGCCATTGTAATGAGAAGCTTGGACGCTGTTGTATGTATTGCATGATATTTTATTCCAACAGTGGTAAAAAAATAAAAGAAATCACATTTATTACAGCCCCGGAGGTAGGCAGTGAATAAAACCCGTTGAAAGGGTGTCCGCCCGTATGCGACGCTCCTCAAAAACAGCGAACGCACCCGTATACAAACATGGATAATCTGATTGGTCAGAGCGAGCCGGCTTTCTATTGGTTGACAGCGTTGGTACACGAAAAATCCGAGAGCAGAGCAGAGATCCGTGAGCACAAGTTCCGTGAGAGCAAGAGGAGGAGTTTGAGTGTGAGCGCAGAAAATCTGCGCGAGCAGCGTCGTAACCGAGCGCGAGGACACAGTTTGAGCGCGCGCAGAGCAAATTTGAGCGCGAGAGCAGAGTTCTGAGAGAAAATATCACGGAATCCGAAAATGAAATCAATAAATGCTGCTCTCAAATCAATTTAAAATGCTCTTGAATTTTGATAGGGATTTCATTCCATACCACTTGTTTTTTTCTTTTTGTCTGTAGCCAGCTCCCATGATAAAAGTTCTCTCAGTAAAAGCAACACGAAAAAGACTAAAAACCACCGTTAAAAGAGTGAAGAAGCCTGTGAGCCTCTTCACTCAGTAAAAACGTGGTAAACAGTCTCTCGCTGATGGCAGAAGGGGCATGTGTTTAAAACAGCAGGGTTGAGGACAGAGATAAAAGCATTGGAGGCGATGGCACCGTGTAAAATCCTCCACTGGAGGTCTCCAGTCCGTTTTCTTAAGGGGGGCTTGTATAAAATCCTCCACTGTGGGCCGGGTCCAGGTCCAGCCTGTCCCAGTCTCTGTGACCACACAGTGGGGGGCCTGTTGCTCAGTCCACCCTTGTGGATGCTCTTCACACAGTTCCTGTAAAATATTTTTGTGTCTGCCTTGTGTAAGGATAGTCTCTCAGGCTGTGTGATCTTCAGGAGGGGGCCGGACAGATCCCCCAGCTCCAGGCTCAGCAGGACCTCGGGGAAGGGGTTGTCAGCATCCGGGGAGAGTTCTCCTTGGCTGTACCTCCTCAGTAGGCTCCTGTCTCTGGGCGTCAGTGCACTCCTCCACTTCTCCAGGAGCCCCTGGGACACCCGGATGGACTGCATCCCCAGCAGAGAGCCCAGAGCCTGGGCGTCGCTCAGGTCCGGCCCCACAGCATCCACAAGCTGACCCACGGTGAGGGTCCCAGACTGGATCAGCCTTCCGGTCAGGCCGGGGGTCGAGGCTCCGCTGATGTCCAGTCTAGATCCGTGGATCAGGGGTTCTTTCAACAGCCAGTGATGAGAGTCGGCTTTCAGGCACCTTCTGCGTGAAAACAAGGCCCAGCATTTAAATAAACTCTGGTAAAACGGAGGCAGCCCCTTGAGGTTTAGAAATTTGGGATCAGTCAAAAACAGAACATTATCCAACCCCAACTTATTGGCCCGCCTCAGGATGCAGCTGGCCACGCCTCTCCACACCAGATCCGCCGGTCCTGCGAGGTACCTCTGCAGGAACTGGAGTCTAAAAGTGGCGGTCCGGCTGGCCAAGTGGACCAGGCCCTGGCCCCCCTCCTCTCTGTCTAAAAACAGCACCCCCTGTGGCACCCAGTGCAGACCATACCAGAAGAAATCGATCATTTTCCTTTGAATTTGAGCCAGGAGACCTGGAGGAGGGTCTGCACTGGTGAGCCGATGCCACAGCTGGGATGCAACCAGATTATTTAAAACCAAGACTCTGCCCCGAAGTGACATTTTCAGGAGGAGCCACCTCCACTTGGAGAGCTGAGCCTCCACCTTTTCCAGGACGGTCTCCCAGTTCTTCTGAACAAAATGTTCCTTACCAATATATATTCCCAGATATTTGAGGCCCTCCCTCCTCCATGTTAGATTTTGGGGAAGAACTGGGAGACCGCCATGCCACCTGCCGACAGCAAGGGCCTCACTCTTCCCCCTTGCTGCGGATGCCACATTAAAATCTTTAATAATATTAACTAAAATGTCTACGTCCCCCTGATTCCGTATAAAAACAATAAGATCGTCTGCATAGGCCGATAAAATCATGCTTTCACTAAGACCCGGTAAAAGCAGACCCTGCAGACTGGAACGTAGCTTAGAGAGGAGGGGCTCCAGGGAGAGCGCATAGAGCATCCCGGACAGAGCACAGCCCTGCCTGACACCTCTACACACCCTAAAAGGAGCACACACACTGCCGTTGATCTTCAGCACACTCTCAATGTCCCTGTACAGCACCTGGATCTTAGCTATGAAACCAGCGCTGAACCCAAAACTTTCCATGACCCTCCAAAGGAAGCTGTGTTCAACTCGGTCAAAAGCCTTTTCCTGGTCTACTGAAATCAGACCAGCATCGATGTCCAAAGAACTAGAGACTTCCAAAACATCCCGAATCAGGTGGACGTTGTCCACCATGAACCTGCCGGGGACACAGTAGGTCTGATCCCGGTGGATGACCTGCTCCATAGCCCTCCCCAGCCTGGAGGCCAAGACCTTGGACAGGAGTTTGTAATCCACACAGAGCAAGGACACGGGGCGCCAGTTCTTGATGTCCTGCAGGTTCCCCTTCTTGGGGAGCAGCGTGAGCACTGCTCTCCTGCAGGACACTGGCAAGGAACCAGAGGCCAGACACTCGTTGTGGACGTCCAGGACATCCGTACCCAGGATGTCCCAGAACGCCTTGTAGAACTCGGCGGTGAGCCCGTCGATCCCAGGAGACCTGCCCGTTGGCATCGCCTGCAGCGCTGCCCACAGCTACTGCATGTCCAGGCAGGCCTCCAGTTCAGTGTTGGTCTCCTCGGAGACACGAGGCAGTCCCCTCAGGAACCCCTCCAGGAGCTCCTGCTCCTCCGTGAACTCACTCCCATACAGGGAGGAGTAGAAGCCCACCGCCGTCCTCCGTATCTGGCATGGTTCGGTGATCTCCTCCCCCGTGTCTGAAAGCAGTGCGTGGATCACTCTCCCCTGCCCGGCCTTTTTCTCCAGGCTAAAGAAGAAGCTAGAGGGAGCATCCATCCCTGTGATGGTCTGGTACCGGGACCGAACCAGTGCGCCCTGCACTTTAACGTTCAGCAGGTCGGCTAAAGCCATTTTTTTCCTTTTGAGGTTTTCAAAGTCACCTCGATTTCCTGTGGACTCACTTAAATGCTCCAGTTCCACTATCTCGGTCTCTAGATCCTTCATAGATCTGGTGATATCACTTGTGACATTGAGGGTGTGCTGCTGACAAAGGAGTTTGATCTGTGTCTTACCGTGGTCCCACCACTGCCTAAGACTGCTAAAATCTCCCTTCCTCTGTCTAAAACCTTGCCAAAAAAACATTAAAGCCTCCCTAAAACTTCTATCAAAGGTTAAAACTGAGTTAAAATGCCAGTAAGCGCTCCCTGGCCTCACATCTCTAATAAAAATACTGCTTAAAAGTAGACAATGATCAGTAAAACCAACAGGTAAAATATCACACCTCCTAAAAACATTAAAATGATGCTTAAAACAATAAATACGATCCAGCCTGGCTGAGGAGACCCTGCTCTCTCTACAGTGGGACCAGGTGTACTGCCGACAGTCAGGATGCATCCTTCTCCAAACATCCACAACGCCCTGAGAGTGGACCAGCTGCTTCAAGACGTGCTGAGAGGCTGGATGAGGCTCTGCATGGTTGCGATCTAAAGTCGCGTCTTCCGTGCAATTAAAATCCCCACCCACAAACAAATAGTCCTCCAACCCACACCCACTTACCACCTCAGACAGTTTGAGGAAAAACTGCTTCCTCTCTGCACCGGCTATTGGAGCATAAATGTTAATAAATACAAGTTTAAAATGGTGGAACTGAGCTTTGACTAAAAGGAGCCTCCCCTGTACACAATGCTGGACCTCCAGGGAGTTGGGGTTAAAAGCCCTGGAGAAGAGGAGGCCCCTCCTCCACTGAGAGGAGTAAGGTGGCTTAAGATGCCCCCCCCATTCCCTCCTCCATTCAGCTTCAATGCTAAAATCACTATGAGTTTCCTGAAGGAACAGGACGTCGATCTTCTTCAGTGTGGCTGTCTCATAAACTGACTGTCTCTTTCTCAGATCTCTGCTCCATTTATGTTTAAAACACCCAGCTTAAAAACATCCATGGTAAACGAGATGTCTAAAACCAGGATAAGAACAAATAAATTAATTAAAAACCACCTGGCTGCCACCTTCATCATTTAGTTGTTTTTTTGCTTTTGGCACCAGCTTTTTCAGCCTATAACATTCCTGGTCAGTGAGGCCAGACTCATGTCTATTCCTCATGTGTAACCTGGCTGAGAAAATAAAACCATTTAGATCCGGGAAATGATCCCCCACCTTCACCCTGTGCTGATTTTTGGTCTGGTGTAAAAATGTCTTGATTTTGTCTGCGCTGTATGGTGACCTGTTTTTCTGTGAACTGTTAAAAGAAATATCGCTGCTGTCTGACACACACTCACTGTCACTGTCTGACACTCACCCCTCCACACAGCTTTTCTTTGCATCTGCATTCTTACCCTCTTTCTTTCTTTTACCTGGTTTAATTCTGTCCATTCTATCTGCCTCCATCTCCTCCTCCTCCACCTGTTCAGCCAAGAGGCGCCCCTGCCTGCCTCTCCTTCCTCCTCCACCACTTTCCCTCCCTGCTCCTTTTCCACCTGCTCCTCCATCACTGTCTCCCCCTGCTCCTCCTCCACCACTGTCTCACCCTGATCCCGCTCCACCTGTCCCTCCACCTCACCTTGCTTCTCCTCCCCTCCCTCACCCACTTTTTTTTTCCTGTTTTTTATCTTTTTTCCCCTCCACCTCCGCAGTGTTATTTACATTATTGTCGGTGTCCCTCCACCCGGCAGACTTGCTCTCCTCTCCCCTGCCTCCACCCTCTGCTTCACCCGGTGTGTTTACATTACTCACCCCGTGCTCGGTGCTCTCCGGTGGGGCCACGACAGATCGCCTCCTCGGGAAGGTCCGAGGAGCCCGGAGCGCGGAGCCGCCGCTGGGGGGGGGGGCCCCCCAGGCGTTGGCCCGCGGCGCCGGGGCGGCCGCGGCGGCAGCGCCGGGCTCCGCGGAACCCGGTCCCGCCAGGCCCGCCTCCGCCGAGCCGGACTCCGCAGAGCTGGATCCCGCTGAACCAGATGGAGCAGACGCGGCCGGGCAGGCCCTGATGGTGTGTCCCTCCTGTCCACAGCCGAAGCACTTCATGCCAGCTGAGCTCGCGAAAACAACGTAATCATAATCATTTACTCTCACGCGGAATCAGAGGTTCAGCTCCTCGCTCCGGTTGTTGAGTATCATAAAAACGTGTCTCCTGTGGCACACGGCGTTCTTCAGCAGCTGAGACTTACATCCAGACAGGATGTCTTTCACCGAGGACACCACCTTTCCAAATCTGGACAGCTCGCGGATCAGAAGCTCATCTGGCACGAAGGGAGGGACGTTGGACAGGACGACCCGGACAGCAGGCTGAGACAGCGGCTGGACCGGGACGAACCTGTCCGCGACGGTAATGCCCGACTCCACCACAGCGTTAGCCTGCTCCACCTGGTCCAGGGAGATCACCACGGCGCTGTTCATCCTCGCGACCGACCTAACATTGTCGTAGCCCACTTTCTCCCCCACAGCCAGGGCCACGTCCTCCACGCTGCAGGGGAACTGGGCCACCACCCGGACCCCGTGTTTGCGGGTGAGCTGCCTGAGGTTGGTCATGGCAGCAGCCAGACCTCCCCCAAACAGACCGCAAAACCCACCAAGAACCCAAATAAACGATATAAACTAATAAATGTGCTCTGTGATTAATAAACTACGGTGAATGGGAACATTAACAATTTAAACAAACAGAAAAAAAACAAGCTAAACGCCACACAACACACACCACGCTCTCACACACTCCCGCTACCGCCCACTCCCAGCATGCACCGAGAGAGAGAGAGAGAGAATCGAAGTTGGAGTTTTCAAGGTTTGAGAAAGGATGATGTGTTGTTGACAAAGTGATGAATTAGTGGATCATTATATCCCAGAATTCAAAGATGTTTCAGATAATTAGTAAAAGTATCTAAAGCTGAACTACAGACCAATGAGCAGTGATTACTAACATGTCTCCAGGGTCTTCAGGTGAGAACCTTCCTTCATCTCTGGATTTTCTCCTTCATTGGTGTTGAACTGTTTTCCTCGAGGTCCGGTGTTCTGAATGTTAGACGTCTCCCTGCTTCAACTCACCTACATATCATTATGGTGTCTTCACCAAGCTTCTCAAGAAGCCCAATGTTGAGTCCTCATTACAGTCAAGTGTGTTTCAAGTGGGAGAGACCTGCAACATGTAGGACGCCGGCAATCAAGGACCAGAGTTTGACACGTGGTCTAGTTGGTCCCAGGACAGCTGATGGAGGTTCTTCAGAGATCTGTGGCTCCAACTGCTCCATCACAGCTCCACACACTGCTCTCTGTGTTAATACAGGATCTGTTCATGCTAGTTTTGGACAATGACTTTACTAATGGTGACTTCGACATGAATAAATAAACAGTCAGTGGAGACAGAACTTCTTTCAATGAAACCGTTTCAGAGAAAGTTCAGATCGACACAGAGGACTGATTGGACTTATTGTGCCCCTTTATCGTCTTCTTTATTTTCCACATGACTGACTGATCTTCTTCTTCTTCTTCAGGTTGAGCAGCTGTGGTCTGTCAGAGAGAAGCTGTGGAGCTCTGTCCTCAGCTCTCAGCTCTCAGTCCTCCAGTCTGACACATCTTGACCTGAGTAACAACGACCTGCAGGATTCAGGAGTGAAGCTACTGTCTTCTGGACTGGAGAGTCCTCACTGTAAACTGGAAGCTCTCAGGTCAGGATCCAGCTGCTGCTTGATCAGGTTGATGTTGGTGCAGATCATGTGGAGGATCTTCCTTCTTCCTGCTTGACTTGACGCCATGTTTGTGCCTCCAGTCTGTCAGGGTGTCTGGTCTCAGAGGAAGGCTGTGCTTCTCTGGTGTCAGCTGTGAGCTCCAAGTCCTCCCATCTGAGAGAGCTGGACCTGAGCTACAACCATCCAGGAGACTCAGGAGTGGAGAAGCTGTTTGCTGCAGTGGAGGATCCACAGTGCAGTCTGGAGACTCTCAGGTATGGACACCCAACAGGAACTCATCATGGAGACTAAGATTGTCCACAACAGTGTTCACCAATTGGTGGACTTTGGTCCATGTCCAGACACACACACTGCTCTATACAGACCTTGGACTGACTGACAACCAAAACAGTGGGTTACCCAGATTGATGCTGGCAAAACTTCATGATTATGCAGCAGGTTTTCTTAAAATGTACGATTAAATATTTGGGATATTTATGCAATTTTAGATGATAAAATTACGGGAACTTGTACTTGGGAACTTACAGTTTCCGTGCATTTTGATGACTAAGAGATGAAGTGATTCCCCTAACACCCTGTTCTCACTCGACTGCTATCTTGATGTTAACAGTCACTTCTGGTGACTTAAGCAAGCAGACTCCCTGACAGAATGTGCTCCAACTGTCCATCTTGTTTTATTCCAGACCAGAGTTTTACAAAAAGAATATGCTACAACTTATGTTAAAAATGAATAATTGAATTCTTTTGTCGCACAAAGTATTGTAAGGTAACGCTTTGCTTGGTATCTTGTGCTTGTTTTTGTTGGCAAATGAGACTGATTTTTAACTTCATCATGCCTTATTCTTCTTCTATTTCTTTTTTGAAATCTATTTGCTCAAAGGAGGTCAATAACAGACATCAGTGTGAGAAAATGTTACATCAGGTATAGATTTCTGTCAAGATTTCAAAGGCTTTCTCATTTTTAAAAATGAAAGGATTCAGATAATATGATATCCCCAAGAAAAGTTTTAATTACGGCTTTTCTTCAAATAATATTTGGAAATAATAAATAAACAAAAATGTCTAAATATAAACTACATCTTAAAACATTCATGCCAGTTTTTGCTTTTAGTGCTTCCGAGTTCCTGTCCTCAGGCCTCCCGTCCAGCATGTAGATGCTTCCCTCCTCCAGCACATTCTGCAGAGCTTGATAACAAGCAGATCATTTGAATCAGTTCTGTTGACCGAAGGAAACATCTAAAATATGCTGAACGGACGGGCCTGAGGACCGGATAGGGAAATGCCAAGGCAATCAATCATCTCTTGATGACCTATATTAACAAATAATAATAATATCAGTTCTAGATTTCATTTAGAACTAAGCAGAAGCAATAATATCACCAAAATAAAATAAGTTATATTACAAAAAAAAAGTCAGTTTGTTGTTCATCCTCTACAGTTAAATAACTATGCCATTAATGTTCGTGAGTGATCAAGACCTACATAAATGAAATATACATATGTTTCTCGGCCAGTATCTCTCCCTAATCCTCCATCCTAGGAATAAAGAAGTTCCTTCTGCTGACATCTGCTGCGTCTCCTCCTTATGGCAATGCATTTATTGTTTTTTCAAGTGGAACTCATGGATCTTTTCAATAGAATTAAAAGTGAAACTGCTCTTGAAGTTAAGCGCAAAGACATTTTTATGGCATACGCATTTTCATCTCAGCCACTTATGTTCTCTTTTCACCTGTGCAGACCCTGCATGGTGGTTTTACTGCTGGTCTCTGGTCTGTCTCCCCTGGTCTATGTCCTCTGGTCTGTTATCTCTGGAGAGAAAACCTTTCTGACTGTCATTTCCTGCAGGGTGGACCATGGTGGAGAGCAGTGGTTAAAACCTGGTCTGAGGAAGTGTAAGTTTGACTGATGAGGACAAAACAGCAAAGTGTCTGTTTGTCTTTCAATCAAAGGTTTTGATTCAATTCAATTCAGCTTTCTCTATGAAGTGCCAATTACAGCATAGTCATTTACAGACACTTTTACAGAGAAAACGCGACAGATCTACATGAGCATGCATTAGTGACTGTGGAAAGGAAAAACTCCCTTTTAACAGGAAGAAACCTTTGCAGACCCAGGCTCAGAGGTGGCGGCTTTCTGCTGTTCCGGTTGGGGTGAGGGGGACAGAAAGAGAAGGAGATAGAACAGACAGTTTGTTTTATCTACATACATTTCATATACAAACACAGAGTACAAAAAAAAAAAAAAAAAACACAGAGTACAGAGACTACAAGAGGAACAATTATCAATGACATGTGGTAATACATGAAATTACAGTAATACAATGAAATTACATTGAAAGCAGAGAAAGGAGCAGAACTGGGAGCCGGTTCCACATGGTGGGAGCCCGGGGTTAAGTAAATGTTTACACCCACTGGGTCTGGGTTACCTCAATTAATAAGTGGAGCAGCTGTTTTGATTGATGCTCAATTAGAATTGAATGCACCCATTGAATCCAGGCTGTCTCAATGGATCAGCTGCGATTGATGTTCTGTCTGCGATCCCTCAGTCATGGCTCTAGTCCACCTTGATTTATTCAAACATGACTGAAAAGGGAAGTCTGACAAAAAATTTCCTCGTTAAACTTCCTCTGAATGAACAACATGTCAGGAAGTCCAGAATGAAGAAATCCATCACATGTGTCAGAGGATGACTTTTCTCTTTTTCTCTCCATCAGATTTCTCTCAACTTGAACTGGATCCAAACTCAATGAGCAGAAAACTCAAACTGTCCAACAACAACAGGAAGGTGACATATATGGAGGAAGAGCAGCTGTATCCTGATCATCCAGACAGATTTGACATCTTGCCTCAGCTGCTGTGCAGAAATGATCTGAGTGGTCGAAGTTACTGGGATGTTGAGTGGAGAGGAAAGGTTTATATATCAGTGAGTTACAGAGGAATCAGGAGGAAAGGAGACATGAATGATGCTATGTTTGGATGGAATGATCAGTCCTGGACTCTGTACTGCTCTGATGAAGGTTACTATGTCAGGCACAATGGCAGAAAAACATCCTCCTCCTCCTCCTACTCCTCCTCCTCCTCATCCTCCTCTGGTAGAGTAGCAGTGTATGTGGACTGTCCTGCTGGCTCTCTGTCCTTCTTCAGAGTCTCCTCTGACTCTCTGATCCACCTCTACACCTTCAACACCACATTCACTCAACCTCTCTATGCTGGTTTTGCACTCTGGTCTTCTGGTTCTTCAGTGAGTCTGTGTCCTCTGTAGGAAGGATGGTCTCTGTCTCTGACAGCAGTCCTGTCAGGACCAATCAGAGATCCAGAGAACATCAGTGGAGTTCAGCAGGGTTCACAGACGGAGCCTCCAACACTTTGTAAATATGTCGTCAGTTTAAAGTCCGAGTAAAGCAAACTCAGCCATTTTCTTCCAAACACCTTAAATAGGTCATAAATGTATTTCTTTACAACATATAAAAGTCATTTCTCCATTTATGAGGTAGACTTCACAGACTTTTTCAGCGCCTTTGTGTTCAGGATTTAATGGGCGGGTCAGAAATGAGGGCTGCGTTACGTAACGGGGCCCTCATTAACATAAACCCGCCCCCGGATGCTGAAACGATATAAATACATCTAGCGCATTAGCATCAGTGGTTTTCCCGCTAGCTTTCGAGTCTCGGATAGCATCTCGTACGAAAGTTTGCAGCTTGCTAACCAGTCAATCAGTCAGCTAACCAGGCATGTCACCTCCATGTCGCTCCTGCATCTGTCCTGTGTGCCACAGTGTGCAGGGTAACGATGCCGTTAGCTAAATAAACCCGCGCGGCCCGCCTCGCAGGTTGTTCTCATCCCCGGGGGGGGTGTCGGCCCGGGGGGGTCAGCCCACCCCAGGCGAGGCGCAGCCGGGTCCTGGAGGCCTCCTCCCCGCGGAAGGACACATTTTTTTGTATTAATCAATAATATGCAAATTTACAGATATTTTACATGAAATGAGTGATAACTCGTGTCATCAAGACTTTTTTGCCAGAATAGGTATGTCTTGAGATTCTTACTTGTGTGCCTTGGACACACAACATTTGGCAACCACTGCACCTGACCAGTTTGAAGTGAGATGAAAGTAATCCAAAATTATTTAGAATACATTATTTTACTTGAGTAATACAAGGGAATACGTTACATGTGATATTTTAGGACATATAATCAGTTTAGTTTAGTTTAGTTACATTTTTTTATATGTTTCTTAAATGTCATAATTGTTTTGCACTCTTTGATTTCCTGTTTCAGAGCATTCCGTCAGTTCACTCCTTTCACGGCAATGCTTCTTTCTTTGATTTTGGTTCTGAATCTGGGTTTTTTGAACACGTCTATTCCTTTAAGATTGTATATACTAGTTCTTATTTCAAACATATTCTTAAGATTTACAGGCAATGAATTCCACTTTGCCTTATACATTTTTTTAGGATACTTCAATCAACAATATCATGAAATTTCAATACTTTCAGTTTGATAAATAATGGAATAGATGGTTCTCGATAATGACTGTTTGTAATTATGCTTAAAGCCTTTTTTTGTAAAATAACAATTGTCTGTAAATAAGATTTGCATGTCTTACCCCATACTTCAACACAATACATGAGATAAGGTAAAATCAAAGTGTTATACAATGTTAACAAAGCACAACTGTTCAGAAAAAAATTAACTCTGTGTCACACAGAAATGGCCTTCCCAATTTTCCCTTTGGTATAAGTAATGTGAGATTTCCACTTTACATCGTCGTCAATCATCACTCCTAAGAATTTTGTTTCTGTTACACGATGAATTTCAACTCCATCTATTTCGAGTTTTACTTTCACTTGTTCGTTTCTATTATTAAACAACATAAAATTTGTTTTTTTGGCATTTAGGATCAATCTGTTTAGATCAAGCCAGTGTTTTATTACTTTCAATTCTTCATTCACTACTTTTGTGACGTCTTGTATACTTTTACCTGAATGAATCAGTAATGTGGAGGGGAATACATTAACAAGTAGCCCTCGCAACACTGACCTTAGATTTGGCAGCCATGGTGGTCCAACCCAAGATGGAGGCCACCAGCTACTTAATGTCACTTCTGTGAAAACAGTGACAAAAAAAAAACATGTTACTGCAAGAGAGAGGGAGTCAGTCTGAATCTGTTTTGACAATAACCCGATGTGTCTCCATATTTTCCTTCATTGATTTTTTCTTTTTTTTACTTTATTTCAATCAGATCAATTCTGTGTATTATCCCCTATTGTGCATTGATCAGGATTTAAATGGAATTTAAACATTTTCTTGATTGTCTGATCTGATTTCTTCTAAAAGGCTACGGAAAAAAAAAATCTTTTGGCCTTTTGGATAAACAACTTTTGCTTCTATTGAATGTTTTGAAGGGTTTTTTTTTTGTGTGTTTTTGATGCTGTGGAGAAACATTATTCATGGCTGCAGCTGTAACTGGAATTTTTGTAATTGTGAAATAAAATTACATCATTGTTTGACAGGTGTGTGTGTGGCTGTGTCGTTTTCTGAGCATCTGAGGGGGTTACTGTCAGAGTCCTCCCCCCTGACTTGGTCTCCCATGCTGTCCTGTTGTCCTCGTCTTTTTGCCTCACCTCACGTTCCAGTCTTTCAGCCTATCGTGTCTTGTCTCTGTCGTCTCTCTGGGTTGGTTCGTCTTTCTTTCTTGGCTTCCTGGGTTTCCATGCTCTCGTCGTGTGCCCCCACTCACCCTGCACCCTCCTGTGTCACTGTTCTGCACTTCATGGATCCGGACTTCATAATGAACCTGTCGAGCCGTCATGTCCTGTGTGAGTCTGCTTTGGGATTTAACCTCGCTCGAGACACATCTGCCTCATTTTAAAGCTTCAACATGTTTTATGACTCCAAGCAGAGTTAATTTGACACGATGATTTTTAATTTCATTTTAGTCTCAGTCCCTCATCAAGTCACATGTTAGACTTTGTTTGATTTGGTTTCAATTAAAATGTAGTCCACAGCAATCCGTGCTAGTTTTAGTTTCATTTTAGTCTTTCAGTATTTTGACAGTTTTGTCATAGAAACGCAAACATTTTTCAAAATTGCAAGAATCACTGTGTCTAAACTAAGAATGTACCTTATCACTCTTGTATAAGTGTTTGAGGCCTGTTAAAACAAGTTAAGCACATAACCATGTTTTCTTCACAGCTTCAAGTTTATTGTATGAACGTATCTTTGAAGAAAGCTCAATAATAAGTAGAAAAAAGCTCAAATGTTCTTAAGATAACAGAAGAAGTTTGTAATAGTTTTACTTGTTTTGCCCATTTTAAGTGACCATTTTCTTAGTGTAATGAACAGGCCGTTAGGTGTGACTTGGCACTGCACTTTGCACTGAGCACTTTTTTCTCACTCAAAGCACTTTAAAATGCACACAGCACTTTGAAAGAAAACTAATTTGCACATGAAAGAATAAGGATTTGCACAACGATAGTCATTTTAAAATTATTCACTGGAAATCGTTTGTTGCCTGTCTGGTCGTGGTGTGTCACCTGCGGTGGCGGCGGCAGACCTGCAGAGACAAACATGACAAATGAAATTGGGGGATGTGTAATGTATGTGACTGTTTTTTAATTGGCTTTTCTTTTAGGTGTTGGTGTGCATGCAGTGAATGTGAGAAGGTGTTGGGCGTGTGAGTGTGGTGAAGTGTTTGATTTTTACTCACCTTCTGCTCTTCAATTCAATTCAATTCAGCTTTATTTATGAAGTGCCAATTACAACATGGTTGTTTGTAGACACTTTTACAGAGAAACCCAACAGATCTACATGAGCATGCATTAGTGACTGTGGAAAGGAAAAACTCCCTTTTAACAGCAAGAACCTTTGCAGAACCAGGCTCAGAGGTGGCGGCTTTCTGCTATTCCGGTTGGGGTGAGGGGACAGAAAGAGAAGGAGATAGGACAGACAATTTCTTGTATCTACATACAATTCATATATAAACACAGGGTACATAGGCTACAAGAGGAACAATCATCAATGGCATGTAGCAATACAATGAAATTACAGTATTACAATGAAATTACATTGAAACGAGAGAAGGAGCAGAACTGGGAGCTGGTTCCACATGGTAGGAGCCCGAGGTTAAGTAAACCCGGGGTTTACTGGACACCTCTGGCTGGACACCTCTTGTGTCCAGCCAAAAGATACTGGATGACACTAAAGAAGGTTCCGGGCTGGACCAAGAGTGGGAACGGGCAAAGGGAGTGGTTTCATGGATTTTAGGTATGGTTCAGGATTTCATTTATTTATTTGGGTAATCAGAAACCAGCTGGACAGTAACGTCGGGACGAGCCGGGTGGGATGATGGATCCAGGCAACTGGCTGACCCATCCCAGGGCACGACGGCAGGTAGTCCCAGAGGGAGGCATGGCAGCGATGGACAGATTGGATATTCCAGGAGAGCAGCTGATCACAGTCGGTGCTCAGATGGCTAGACAGGGAGGATGGCGCCTCTAGGGAACCAGCTAAGCCTCACAACGGGACCCAAAGACACGGTGTCACAGGTTGGCATAGGCACGGCGTCGAAGGGTGCTTCTCCAGGGGAACAGCTGACAGTGGAGATATGAGCAGCAGGCCGCGGCCGATACACGGGAGTGATATTGCGAGTAGATTTCAAAAGTCCAAGTTAAAAGCAATAAAACAGGCACAGGCCTTAACAAACAGGTAAAATGTCAAAAAAAGGAAGCTGGGGCTTAAGAAGCTTAAAAAGAGCCTAAAAAGCTTTGGAGAACGGAGAAGCATAGCAACGCCAGCGTCCTCTCACTTCCTGTACAAGGCTAATACTAGGGGAAAAAAAGACCATTGTGCAGTTGTGCAGCCAATTTCCACAACATTTTTATGTAAAGTTTTTTTTTTTTTTTAAGTTGTTTCTGCAATGTTGAGACACTATGAAGTATGAAAGCTCACCTTCAAGTCAGACCACTTCTTTTTCACTTCAGCAGTAGTGCTAAGTCACTAATGATCTTCTCACAGCCTCAGACAGAGGACTGGTCTCTGTTCTGGTCCTGTTAGATCTCAGTGTTGCATTCGACACTGTTGATCATGATATTCTACTACAGAGACTAGAATTTACTATTGGGATTAAAGGTTCAGCATTAAACTGGTTTCAATCATATTTAACAGACAGGTTCCACTTTGTTCATGTTAATGACGATTCTTCAGCCCGGATCAAAGTTAAATATGGAGTTCCACAGGGTTCTGTTTTAGGATCTATCCTCGTCACATTATACATGCTTCCTGTAGGGAACATCATCAGGAAACACTCCATTAACTTCCACTGTTATGCAGATGATACACAGATCTACGTATCCCTGAAACCAGATGACACTGACCAACTTGTCAAATTAGAAGCTTGTCTTAATGACATAAAAACATGGATGAGTCATAATTTTCTCCTCCTAAATTCAGATAAAACAGAATTTATTTTATTTGGCCAAAAACACCTGAGAGAAAAATTATCTAATCAAATACTGACCCTAGATGGTGTTGCGTTAACTCCCAGTAACACTGTGAGGAACCTGGGAGTGACCTTTGACCAAGACTTATCCTTTAAAGCTTGGGTAGACGATGTTGTCCAAAAGCACTTTTTGTCATACTGAGTGAAATGCTCTTTGCCCCCTGGGAGAAGTCAATACATTATGTGTACGGAAAAAGGTGCAGAAAAAATCTGACAACTGTAGCGGCCAAAGGACAGTAAAAACTCCAACCAATCGTAAGGCGCGGACCACTCTTAAGGAACCAATCTAATCCCTTCGCCAATCTACCAGCCCCCTGCGCGTACATTTCAATGGCGTGCACTGGCCCTGGTTCAGAGCGTTGCCAAGGAGCTCTCGGCGCTCGCAGCTCGCGTGAAAATTAGAACGAAGTGGAGCGGGCGCGCTGCGCTCCTATGCTCGTTGTGTGCGGGCAGTCAGAAAGGTTAATAACACTGGAGGCGATCACAACCTCCGTGCGCGTGGCACTTCCGCGTCCAGTGCGTTAGCTCCCAACGGGAGCTCCTCCAATGGGGTGGGAGCTGGGCGGAGCCTTGGGGAGATGCTACATTCGTGCTACATGCTAGTTTTCCAAGATCGTGGACCCTAGCTTTAATTCCCACATTAAATAGGTCTGCAGGACCTCCTTCTTTCACCTGCATAAAATTTCTAAAATCAGGAACATGCTGACTCAAAGCGATGCTGAGAAATTAATCCATGCATTTGTTACCTCCAGAGTGGACTACTGTAATTCCTTGTTATCAGGGGGCCCCAATAACTGCCAAAAAAGTCTCCAACTCATTCAAAATGCTGCAGCAAGAGTTCTCACAAGAACCAGTAGGAGAGATCATATCACCCCAATATTAGCTTCCCTTCACTGGCTTCCCGTTAAATCTAGAATTGAATTCAGAATCCTCCTCTTAACCTATAAAGCCCTAAAAAACCAGGCCCCATCATATCTTAAACAGCTATTAGTCCCATACTGTCCCAGGAGAACGCTTCGTTCTCAGAGTGCTGGTCTGCTGGAGGTTCCTAGGTTCTCTAAAATTAGAACAGGAGGTAGAGCCTTTAGCTATCAGGCTCCTGTTATGTGGAACCAGCTCCCAGTGTCTGTAAGGGAGGCTGACTCAGTCTCGGTTTTAAAGACGAGGCTTAAGACCTTTCTATTCAACAAAGCTTACATTTAGGGGTCGCACCTGCTCTCTCTCTCTCTCTCTCTCTCTCTCTCTCTCTCTCTCTCTCTCTCTCTCTCTCTCTCTCAACTAGTATGCAACTGTTCTGTAAGGTGATGTTGGGAAAGTAAGTTGTGGATTTATTGTATAAATCTGTAAACCTGTGTCCACTTCAATGTAAATAAAATGATCTCTCTCCCTCTCTCTCCTTCCACTGTGGGAGACCAAAAAGCTAGAACACCAAAACCCTGGACGAAGAGGCTGTCTCTTAGTGGACAAGAGCCATGACTGAGGGATCGCAGACAGAACATCAATCGCAGTTGATCCATTGAGACAGCCTGGGTTCAATGGGTGCAATTATAATTGGGCATCAATCAAAACAGCTGCTCCACTGATTAATCGAGGAACCCGGACCCAGCAGGTGTAAGCGTTTACTTAACCCCGGGCTCCTACCATGTGGAACCGGCTCCCAGTTCTGCTCCTTCTCTCGTTTCAATGTAATTTCATTGTATTACTACATGTCATTGATGATTGTTCGTCTTGTAGCCTATGTACCCTGTGTTCATATATGAATTGTATGTAGATACAAGAAATTGTCTGTCCTATCTCCTTCTCTTTCTGTCCCCTCACCCCAACCGGAATAGCAGAAAGCCGCCACCTCTGAGCCTGGTTCTGCAAAGGTTCTTGCTGTTAAAAGGGAGTTTTTCCTTTCCACAGTCGCTTATGCTTGCTCATGTGGATCTGTTGGGTTTCTCTGTAAAAGTGTCTACAAACAACCATGTTCTAATTGGCACTTCATAAATAAAGCTGAATTGAATTGAATTGCACCCGATGGCACAGACCACATTGTGGTCACCTGCGCTCCCACTCAACGTTTTTCCATTTGTTTGTCACTCCACTGCTGTGTCCTCCAAAAAGGACAGAAGACCGGCTCTCCACCTCACCAATAAGGGTTTGGATTTCTGTCCGAGGCCCCAACGTCCAGCAGCCAGAGAGGGACCCGCAGCATCACCTCAAACCTCCACACAGTGGCAGATCGACTGCCTACATGCGGCTTGTCTCACCTGCCAGCCGACACTTGTGTTCTGCGCCTGCAGCGAGATGCTGATCGCCCTTGAGAAGGAAAAGCTGCGTTGTACTCCGAGCGATTAAATTGTAAATGCCATGATTATACACACTTTTGCTTGTTTGGCTGATCAAAAACTGTTTTTCTATCGTTTTCGTTTGTTTCTTTACGTTAGGAACAATATTTAAAATGTTGCTTTTTTTTATTTGAGTGCTTCAACCACAACCCGCCCGAATGTAATTAAAATCTTAATTTTTCGACACGTCATCCGCCCGATCCGCGGTTATCAAAGGGCTCCGTTGGTGTACCCGCAATCCACTCAACTCCAGTATGTCACAGCGCTATGTGCCGCACCCTCTCATGTACCTGAATTTCATTCATGAGTTAATTTGCATACCCATATATGGTGCCAAGGGGTGGAGTTGGGGCAGGATTGTGGATGGGATCGACCACCGTCATGTTCTCCGCAGGATTGGGATCCATTACTTGGCAATTGCGTACAGCTGTGCTGCCGACTTTTTTTTAGCTCCTGAATTTTTTTTTGCTGACAGAAGTTTGCGTTGCGTTCCCACACACAATTATTGTTAGATTTTCTCGCAGAGTTTTATAGGTAAGCCCCGAGGACAGTTCCTCTGCTGACCTGCTCCACCTCAGCTTTGTTGATGTGGATGGGGGGATGCTGGTCTATCCTCTGTCCCCTGAAGTCCACAATCATCTCCTTAGTTTTGCTGATGTTCAGGTAGAGGGTATTTTCCTGACACCAGGTGGTCAGAGATTTCCCCTCATCTCTGCAGGCACTCTTGTCGTCGTTGGTGATGAGGTCGAGGATGGTGGTGTCGTCTGCAAACTTGAGGATGATGTTGGGGCTGTGCCTGGCGGTACAGTCGAGGGTGAACAGGGAGTACAAGTGTGGACTGGGGTGTCCCAGTCCTGAGAACGAGTGTGGAGGAGAGATGACTGCCGATTCCCACCACCTGGTCCGTTGGTGAGGAAGCCCCATGTCCAGCAGCAGATGGATTTCTCCAGGCTCAGGGAGGTGAGCTTGGTGACCAGTTTTGGAGGAGATAACAGTGTTGAATGCCAAGCTGTAGTCAATGAAGAGCATTCTCACATAGGTGTTTTTCCTTTCCAGGTGACTGAGGGAGGTGTGAACTGCGAGAGCACTGGTGTCGTCTGTAAACCTCTTAGCTCGTCACGCAAACTTCAGGGGGTCCAGGGTGTCAGGAAGGGAGCCACAGATGTGCCTTTTAATTATTAGCTCAAAGCACTTCATGATGACATATGTAAGTGCTATGGGCCGACAGTCATTAGGACAGGATGCTGTGGGGGTGAATGGATGTGAACGACGATGGCGGTCTAGAAGATGGTGGGCACGATAGACTGGCTCAGAGACAGGTTGAAAATGTCAGTAATTGGAGATGGTGGAGATTAGGTTTCTGCATCCAAATATCTGATCAACAGGAGGTTTGCTATTGTTCTTCCAGCAGGTTGATTCCAGACTTGATGAAGGTCTGATGGACATGAAGAGCAGCCAGAAACTCCTAAAGGCTCAGATGGATGAAGCAGAACACCTTGTACGGGCCGCTCTCCTGGTTTCAGTGAAGAAGTGATGAACAAGTCCCACCAAGCTGAACTTCTTCTCCTTCAGCACATTCAGCTCTCTGAAGGTGAATGGAAATGTGAAGTGGATGTCCTGGTTGTCTTTGTCTTCAGCCCAGTCCAGAGTGAACTTCTGTGTCAGGACTGTTTTCCCAATGCCAGCCACTCCCTTTGTCAGCACTGTTCTGATTGGTTGAGATCTTCCAGGTGGGATTTTTAAGATGTCTCCTGGTCTGATGCTTGTTTCTGCTCTGTCTGCTGTCCTGGATGCTGTTTCAATCTGTCTGACCTCATATTCCTCATTGACCTCTGCAGTCCCTCCCTCTGTGATGTGGAGCTCTGGGTAGATCTGGTTCAGGAAGGTGGACTCTCCTGCTTTAGAGACTCCCTCAAACACAGACTGGAACCTCTTCTTCAGGCCACATTTCAGCTTCTGTTGGCAGACTGGAGCAGAAGTTCCTGAAAATTAAAACCAGCCAATGAGTTGAGTTTATGGAACACTGAATGGACCTGGTAGTAACCAGGTTTAATGATTTTTTTGTAAATGCAATACCAAACCTGGCAGAAAAATTACTGCATCAACAGAAGGGGATGAGTTATTAACAGATAAAAACCCAAATCCTATGTTTCTTTAAGGCAATGACAAATTAGAAGTCATAGAAAGTGTTAATTCTAATAACAAAACATCAACAGACTGTGATTATATTGACATATTTGTCATTTTAAAAAGTTATTATGGGGTTTTCCCAGTCAATGGCCCGCATTTTTTTATTTATTTTTTTTTATTTTTATCATTTCAAACAGGACAATGCAAATAAACAGCCAAAGTTGTACAATAATAATGACGCACACCATTTCGACAGACCTGTTTTTGATCTCCCACAATTCTCCCAAATCCTCAAGAAAATCTTGAATAGCATCCATCCATCCATTTTCTACCGCTTGTCCTTTTCAGGGTCGCGGGTGGCTGGAGCCAGTCCCAGCTGCAGCGGGCAAGGGCGGGGTACACCCTGGACAGGTTGCCAGTCTGTCGCAGAGCTAACACAGACAGGCATACAACCATTCACACAGAGGGGAAATTTAGGGTGACCAATTAACTAAATTGCCCCGAGGTGTGAATGGATCTTGAATAGCAGATTAGATAAACTCAGAGACAAATGTAACTTAGGGTGTTTCCACACTTACCCACTTTCGCTCGACCTAACAGAGTTTTGGACCGAGCACGACGCGACCGGGTTGGTGTGAAAGCGCCACTCGCTCTAGTTGTCGCTCTAACTCACTCGCTCCGAGAGTGGCTGAATGGGGTGGTCTCGGAGAGACTTGGGTCGACCTGGGATGCGGCGTGGCAGATGTGTGAAAGCACACCGGTTTTAGCTCGACCCAAAGTCTTGATATTGCGCATTTATGAACTACACAGGCACTGTAATCAGCTCAATCCCGGGAAAAGTGATCACATTTCAAAACGGCATAAAGAAGAAAGTCTCTGCCGCTCACTCTCGAGCAGACTCGCGTGATAACGATGCTTTCTTTCCACTGGTTGTTGCGCAAGGTACTTACTAGACAAGAAATCTCTCTATATTCTGGACGAGGGGTCTGCAACCGGCGGCTCTGGAGTCATGGCTCTTTAGTCCCTTTGTAGCGGCTCCATGACGCTTTCACATAAAATGTTCACTGTTCTGAACTTAAACTTTCTGTGAATGAACAACATGTTAGGAAGTCCAGAAAGAAGAAATCCATCAAATGTGTCAGAGGATGAGTTTTCTCTTTTTCTCTCCATCAGATTTCTCTCAACTTGAACTGGACACAAACTCAATGAGCAGAAAACTCAAACTGTCCAACAACAACAGGAAGGTGACACGTGTGGAGGAAGAGCAGCCGTATCCTGATCATCCAGACAGATTTGAAGACTCGACTTATCAGCTGCTGTGTAGAAATTATTTGAGTGGTCGATGTTACTGGGAGGTTGAGTGGAGCGGAGATGTTAATATATCAGTGAGTTACAGAGGAATCAGGAGGAGAGGAAGCGGTCATGAGCGTATGTTTGGATGGAATGATCAGTCCTGGACTCTGAGTTGTTCTGATCAAGGTTGCTATGTCAGGCACAATGGCAAAAAAAAAATCCTCCTCCTCCTCCTCCTCCTCCTCCTCCTCCTCCTCTGGTAGAGTAGCAGTGTATGTGGACTGTCCTGCTGGCTCTCTGTCCTTTTTCAGAGTCTCCTCTGACTCTCTGATCCACCTCTACACCTTCAACACCACATTCACTCAACCTCTCTATGCTGGATTTAGACTCTCGTCTTCTGGTTCTTCAGTGAGTCTGTGTCCTCTGTAGGAAAGACGGTCTCTGTCTCTGACAGCAGTCCTGTCAGCACCAATCATAGATCAGAGAACATCAGTGGAGTTCAGCAGGGCTCACAGACGGAGCCTCCAACACTTTGTAAATATGTGGTCACTTTAAGTTTCAGGATGTTTTCTAACCTCCTCAATGGAGACGATGAGGAAAGGACTCTTCTGATCACAGTTTGACGTTTTTGTTTTTCTCAGTTTTTTCATGTTTGGTTTAAGTCATTTACAAGTAACTCGACACAGTGATGGTTGTGACAGAGGAGATGGTATCGGGTTTCATGAGAAAGTCTTTTCTCCCTGACAGTCAGTGAGACTGTCTCATCGCGGACATGGTGGTGGTGGCCCAGACGGCACTCATCCTCAACAGTAGGCGACATGAGAGAAACGTTGGTCACGAATCCAATGTTTCTAATGCTAAAAGAAGCAGATGTATGAGATATCACCGTTCTTATCCAGGTTCTGACCAATGTCCAAGTTTCTGGGAGTGACTAAATAGAACTGGGCACAGATTTGGCTTTAGGATCCATGGATCATCTCAGACAGCAGTGTTAGCTCAAGTAGGATTCTTAGTGGTGTGTTGAGATAAGCAGTGTCACAGATTACATGCAACAGTGCCACCTATTTACAATACAAAACACGAGAAACTGTATTGCGTCGCAGTGACAGTTTAAATTTGGTGTATTCTGAATCGTTACTTTCCCCAAAAAGCGATTACTTTTAGGGATTACTTTGTGGCAGTGGTTCCCAAACAGTGTGCCGTGAGAGTTTGTGACATCCAAACATTGTTTTTGCAAATTGCAGTTCGAGCGCACAGTAAAACAACCACAATGTGGTCAGATACGATAATTTTTTAAGTCCGTCTTGCCAGAGTCCTGCAGAAGCTCCTGATTTGGTTTAATAAGGTGACAGCTTCTTGTTTTGTGTTTCTGTGCTTCTGTGCAGAGTAACAGAGTTCCACCGCCACCTAAAGGTCTGATATATGAACTCCATGGCTTTGAGTCGCTTCATGATGTCCTGTGGATGCAGAGATACAGACACACTTGAGCCCCAAATTATTCATATTCCAGGCAACTTTATGCTCAGTTACTTTTATTCAATCAGGGAGTTTTTTGACCAGAAATGATACAGGCTTCTTCCAAAAGTTAATAAGATGGTGTACAAGAAGCACCATTGTGGAAAGAAAATATTTCTCACTTTTTATTTACATTTGAACAAAAAGTGGCATGCCAAGAGTTTTTCACAGGTTTCTCAATAATAAATAGAAAAGCCTTCATTACCTATTACAGCAGTCAAACTCTTCCTATAATTAGTGAGCAGCTTTTTTCATGTCTCCACCAGTATTTTTGATCATTCAATTTCAGTACTGACCTCCAACTGATTTGTTTTCAGCATTTCCTTCATTCAGTCCTCATAGCATGTCCCTCTAAAGAGACATCTGTCTCCAGGGACCTGCTTGGATTTTAGGATGTCCCTTCATCAATAAAATTACAGAAAAAATATTATTTTTGATTTTGAAAAATGATAATAAGACAAAATATTTACAATAGCACAAGTTTCAATGTCTCGAACACACAGAGCTACCACAAGTCTAACCCCCCCACTGTAGCTTTCACTACTCACATTTCTTTCTTCATTTCTGCAGTTTTCTTTTCTCATTTTTAACTTCGTGACCTGTCTGGTTTTAATGCTGCAGTTACTGCTCTGATGATGTTATACATTTTTTAACATAATTTTCATAATCTTTGTATTAAAGGTGCTGTAGGCAGGATTTTGCTAGTCAATGCTAATTTTTCTGTGTTTTCTTTGCATTAAATGTTAGAATATCCATTGATAATCATTCAGGAGTGTAGCATAATTGCACTACCGCAAGGGCGCAGCGTTTCCATCTGTCTCTGTTCTGAGCTGAAAAGGAATCTCGACAGCTCCAGGTATCTTTGACCAATCAGAAGAGCCCCTGAGGCTCTAACCGTGATTGGTCGAGGGACGTTCGTCGCACGTTCTTGTGGGAGGGGCTTAACTTGCGTAAGGGTGTGATTTCAGAGAAAACAGGACCGGATTGGCTGTGTTGGGTTTCAAATCGCCATCTTAGATGGGTCAAATCCCCATCTTGCTTAGGTAAACCTAAGCAAGATGGCGGAGATGCAGAATCCTTCCTACAGCACCTTTAAAGGAGCACAGCGCAGTTTGCTCGTTTTATGCGAAACACCGACCCCTGCAGGCCTTAGGCGTAACTGTAGCTTAGTGAAAAGCTCGTGTCTGTGCCTTGTGCCCATGTACGTGCACAGAAGAGGGGAACTCCTTCCTCGCTCTTTTAGCAGCGCTCGAGTAAAATGTAAGTTTCTTCTGCCTGCTGGGGTCTGTGCTGGAGTTGTGGCAGTGCCAGAAGCCGGTCTTTTCTTACTTTCTGGAAGCTCCATCCTCAGTACTGCTCAGTTGTTGCTGCTAAGCGTCTGGCGGAGTAATGGCAGACAAATCGAAACTTAAGAATTACCAGGCCAGCAGGAGCATGCATTACGTCAGGCTCAGAGCGATTCGTACCCGAATCACTCATATTGCTGTGCCTTCAGTGCCCTGCACAGGAAAATAGGAGCGACTGCGATTATGCAAAAATAGATCTTGCTGCCCATCAGGCAAAGGTGAAAACGTGTGTGGGTGTGAATAATAGACAATTTAATATTTAAAACTGCGCTGTGCCCCTTTAATCAATAATATGCAAATTTACAGATATTTTACATGATATGCATGATTACTCATGTTCGTGTGCCTTGGACACAAAACATTTGAGAACCACTTCGATAGACCAATTTGAAGTAAGCTAAAAGTAATTCAAAAGTGTTTTGAATACATTACTTTATTTGAGTAATCCAAGGGAATACTTTACAGATTACATTTTAGGACATGTAATCAGTAATATGTAGGGGAATACATTAACAAGCAACCGTCCCAACACTGACCTTTGATTTTGCAACCATGACCTTCCAACAGGAGATGGAGGTCACCAGCCAGAGTCCTGCACGGGTTCAGTTTTCAAGACCCGCCCCGGCCCGACCCGGGGACGTACAAACCCGCAACCGAACCGCAAACCCGCGCATCAGCCCGATGAGTACCGCGACCCGATCCGACCCGTCGAAACACGACCCGCAGCCCGACCCGTAACCCGTATTTAAAGTCATCATTTTGGGTCACAGTGTCTGCATGCATACAGAATATCGCCACAGTTCAGCTGCCAGTGACTAAATAACACCTGAATGAAGCAGCTCTTCCAATAAAAGCCTGACTTCAGTCATGAATCATCTGTCCTGCTGTTCTTCTCCCATACAACTGTAAAAACACTCGTTTGTTACGTTTAATGCTTTTAAACTTTTAATCTCTTAAAGGTAACTTTACGTGTGTAATAGACTTACTTTCTGTCAAGACTTGAGCGGCGGTCAGCAGTTACGAGCATTTTTAATTAGAATCCATCGAGAAGAAAAGTAATCCATCAGGGAAACACTTTAATGTTTGAACACTTCAGGAACATTACAAAGTGATAGTTGTGCGTTTTATCCATTTATTTCTCAAATATCTAAATAGCTATTAACTGTTTTGGAAGTGGCGCTTGTTAGACGGCGGCAGACCGTTTGATGCTCTGGTCCAATCACAAACTGTGTTATTAGATGGTGAAACGCAATTAAACAGCTGAGCCGATGACTGTCACAAAATAGCGGAAGCGACCCTCAGAGAGTAAATAATGGCCAAGATAATTTTCTGTAGTTTGCTCAACTAACTGAAAAGCCCGGAAATGGATGCAGAAGAGCCGCAGTGCTGCAGACAGTCGCAGCAGACGGATCACGTCACAACGTTTTTATTTTATTTATTATTATTTTATATTG